>NW_009731067.1:36055-41665 GCF_000703405.1 Apaloderma vittatum
AGATTGGATATTCGGGGGAAGTTCTTTACTGAACGAGTGGTGAGGCACTGGAACAGGCTGCCCAGGGAGGTGGTGGAGTCACCAACCCTGGAGGTGTTTAAAAAAAAAGTAGATCTAGCACTTGAGGCTGTGGTGTAGTGGTTAGGTGTGCTGGGATGAAGGTTGGACTAGATGATCTTCAGAGGTCCCTTCCAACCCCGAACATTCTGTGATTCCGTGATTCTGTACCCAACACGGGCTTATGTTTTTAATGCCAAAACCGAATGGAATGGTCTCCATCACCAAGCACTGTCCCAATACCCATGTCCTAAATTCTAGCTTAAAACAAACAAGATTTATGCAGGTACCAGTATTAGAGGAAGGTTGTTCTAGGGCTTTATTACCCACATGGGTTTTCAAACTTACTTCTAATCCATAGCGCAAATTTATCACTGGCTAGTTCCTACACTCTATTCATGTGCTGCCACTGGTTTTTCCCTTCAAATAGCTCTTCTCTATTTCTGTTTTCTTTTCCCCAAATATGCAAAAAGTAACTTCAGTCATTCATTTTACTGATTAAGCCTGTTAGTTGTTCTTTGCGTTTACAGTGTTTTCAGCATGGGTGACAAGAAGGGTACATTTAACCACTTCTGCCTAGACTCTTCTCTGTTTCTGCTAGATATATGCCAGTTGTCCCCAAAAGACATTTTTTCCATCTAAAAATCACAGTAAAAAGAATGACAACACTGAAAAAGAGTAATCTGGAAATAAATTAGGTATTGACCTCAAACTTGACAGATCTCCTGTCCACACAATCTATCGTTATCTCACTTTCAGCCAAATCTTTGCTAATGTTGCAGGTCCCAATGCTGATCAACACCACCCTCAGCTCAACTGTTTCCTCACATATTTTAAACTAATCTGCCTGCAGAAATGGGAGTTTTTTAAGTCAAGTATCAAGCTTACTCTTATCTACCTGTCTTAAGCCTTGCTCTTGTTCCTGTTTTTCAATTATCTTCACATCTTTAATTATTCTTCCATAAAATACTTATTCCAGAACACCAATTAAACAATCTTTTCCTCAAATGCTGGCACAGGTTCATTTTTAGTACATATAAACCAAGAACAGAAATATGTAAGCTTCTGACAAAAGTTTAGGGCTCCTAGAAACATGAGTTCATAACACAAACAGAATTTAGTCTAGGATTTGTACATAACAATTGTATTTCTAAAACATTAAATTTAAATACAACAAACTGAGTTTTAAAAATGCTGAGTTTTCAGATGCCTTTTGTCGTCCCCTAACTAGGAACAGACTGATTTAAAAACATCGCAGGCCATCACCCGAAGACATGAATTAGTGCTTTTGTTGGAATTTTCTCCTAGCTTAATTCTGACTCCGAAAGCTGTGGGTGATGACAGAGCAAAGCTGCAGCTGTCGCTTTTCTTTCTGCAGCATTTAGAAAACTAATGGTTAGCACGCTGCAAATGAGAACATGAATTCAGAATATCGTTGTGTGGGGTTTTTTTAAATGAAAGTTAGAATACATTTCAGCTAATATATAGCTCTTTGATAAACTCAAAAAGATTTCATGAAAACTGTTCCACACTGACAGTGAATTTGCAATTATTCCAGGTAGTCAGTAACTGGCAGAGAAAGACACCATTGAGCAAGCATTTGGAAAATCACGACTCCAAGGCAGATAGCTATAAATAAATAGCTAAACAAAAACCCTGAAAAAAAAAAAGTAATCTCAAAAAGGTGCTATAATCTGAGACTGAAAGAACAGTTACTGATCATATGGTAAATAAAAGTCCATAGAAAAGTTATCAGTCACTGATCACTACTGGAGTGAAGGCAAAATGAAGGTTTGAGGGTGGTTTTTTTTGTCTTCTGCAATATCCAGTTGGCCTCCACGTGCTCTCTGTCCCATTTCACATCCACATGCACAAGATATTGGCAACACTTGAAAAAAATGCTAGTAGGCATATTTCAGGAATAGATGTTATACTCCACACATTTATCACGATAATACATATATTGTACAATTTTGTGTTCACATGCATAACTTCCAGAAAACATAAATCCTTTGGGGTTTGTTTTTGCTTTTTGTTGCTTTTTCCCCTATGTTTGACTGCCCTCTTATTAGATTTCACAAAGTAGTTGGCTGTTGCTCTCTTTATATGCTTCTGCTTTATAATACTGACTTCTGTTCTACAGTTACAAGCTTCCAACATATAAAATACGTTGCAATAAAAGACATCTTCTACTAAAGCTCATGTAAGAAAAAGACCATACAGAAAATTACCTTCTTTGACTATATTGTCAGTGAAGAGGCTCGTTAAAATCGTAGCAGGAAGAGTCCCGTTGGCTAACAGGATGCCAGAAAGCATTGCCAGCTTTGTCTGTTCCGTCTCAGTAAAGGCTTTAAGAAACAGCAGAAGCTGTGGGTCAGACAAGGAAAAAAAAAAATTATTTGAGCCAGAGGCAATGATAACAGGTAAAAGCAAGTACTGGCAGACAGTTTAATTTTTTTATTTCTTAAGAAGTCCCAAAATGTGTCCTGAAGCACGGCAGAGCCATTTCACTGATCACTTATAATTTCACTCTCCACAAGGACATGGGCATATGGAATACAGCCAAACTCTGAGAGATTAGGCCTGTCTCGTCCAAATAAATGTACATATGTTTAAAAAGAAAAGCGTTTGTTAAAGGCTTGAAACCCCCAGAAATTAGAGGACCACAGGCTTGCTGATTCCCACAGGCTGACGGGAGCCTGCCCACTCACATCTTCAGACTTTGGACTAAGCCCCACACGGTCGCAGCTCATTTTCTAGCTTACAAAAACTATTATCCAAGTAAACAATAAAAGGATGAAAAAGTTTCCTGTTTTCCTTTCGAGGCAGGGAACATAGCACAATTACAGCAGATTTTCTATTGACTGAAATAAGAAATATATTTCAAGTTCAGGCATTCTTGATAAACCTGACAAAGGACAGAGAGGAACAAAAGTTGATTGAAGACCTTGCCGCTTCCACTCTTAATTAAAAGAGGAAACAAACAGCTTGAGAAAAAAATAAATCTCACCATCTTCAGTGCTAGAAGTGCTAGAACTCCATATTTACCTCTTAAAAGTCTAAAAATGGCAATTAAGTCTATTTTAAATATCTTAATTTCATGTTAAAATTAATTACTTTCAAAGCGTATTGATGGAATACATGATACCTCTTTTCCTTTAAATCAGGAAGAGAGCGCAAAATGAGATTTTGTCAACAGTAACGTTTTCTTAACGTTGTGTTAGCAATCCCAGTATTGGTGATGGGGAAAAGGAGGCTAGACAGTAAAGGGCAGCGTCATTCATTGCAAAAAGGCACTGACTCCATCAGAAGCTCGCTTGATAAATCTACCATCACCACAAAAAAGAGAAAATAAAAAGGAAGAAAAAAAAAAGAGGAGGGAAAAAAAAAAGAGAAAAAGAGGAATAAAAAAGACTGCAGACACCCATTTCTGGAGTTAAAAAGGAATTTGTATTTACTTCTTCACCCATCAGCGCTTTGTTCATCTACCCTCTACCATCATGACATCCTTCTTCCTTCCTGACACTCAAACCAGGACACTTCTCCAAATGAGCAATAAATGCAAAGTAGAACAGCTTGTTCTGACAGAAAATCCCCAAATTCGGGTTATTTCTTAATTATCAAATCCTACCCATACAAAGGGATGTAACATCACATGTGTCCCTGTGCTTGTTGGTTACCACGGACAACGAGAGCTCTTCTCCAAGATACCTAAGCAGCTTAGCATTAACTGCAAAGCTTTCTTAATGTAATGATATTTTTAAAATCCGGGTTAGCAATGAACTAAGTTATTAAAACTCATGCAGTGTTTTATGAATAGCTCTGCTCTGTATCAGTGAACAGAACTGAAAAAAATTCATTCATACAGTAGTACTTCCAGAATCAGCTTTAAATTACTGCCCACGCAGGCCTGAATGATTCAGGCCCAGACAAATAATTTTGTTTTTTGAATGGGCTTCAGCCAAATGATTGCAACAGGCGTTTTTAGCTTCAAAGTAAAATTATGAAACTATAAAATCTCAAGGTATAATTTTATTTCAACAAACTCTGACTCACAACCAAAAAAAATGTACAAAAATTTGGGATGCAGATGAATGGAATTACGATTTCTAAATATATGGATAGGAAACAAGTGGTGTGCTGTATCTCCAAATGCAGCCATTAACTGGTATAGAAAACGGTGCGTGTCAAGCAGCTTCAGGGCCACATTTAATGGGAAGAATGAAAACATTTTTACAGAATTTCAGTATAAGCCTGGTGTAAAATGGAAGCCTAAGGATTTAAAACTTTCTTTATATAAGCTTTATCAACAACACAGTACCAAAGTGAGATCTGCACAAGAAAAAAAAAATAGCAATTCGATGTTTTGCTCTTTAGTGTAATAATGAGACTGTTAAAGAGGAAGGAGCTTTAGATTTGCATTGCCTACTGAGCTCTTTTTCCTTCTGCTCCCATAGAAGCGACAAATGAGGATTTTGATCAGAAAGTCATCACACGGACTACTTTAAGGTGACCGAACAGGTTTTGACATTCTTCTGAGCTCTAAGTTCCCCGGGTTCTGTCCGTGGTGAGTAAGCACAAAGCGGAGCAGCTGAGCGAACTGGAGCTCTTCAGCCTGGAGAAGAAGAGGCTGAGGAGAGACCCTATTGCTGTCTACAACTACCTGAAAGGGGGCTGTAGCGGGTAGGAGTCTCTTTCAGCAACAGGACAAGAGGAAAAAGCCTCAAGCTGTGCCAGAGGAGGTTTAAACTGGATATTAGGAAAAAATTATTCTCAGAAAACACTAGAAACTGGCTGCCCGTGGAAGCGGTGGAGTCACCACCCTGGAGGTATTTAGAAGACGTGTAGATGTGGTGCGCAGGGACGTGGTTTAGTGGCGGACCTGACACCACCAGGTTAAGGGTTGGACTCGATCTTAAATGTGTTTTCCAACCTAAACAACTCCAGAATTCTATGATTCATGTCAGATTTGAGTCACGAAAGCAACAACAGCAGGAAATCCAGACTTATGCAATCCAAGGTGGAGAACGATTCTAAGAGGACACCCAAATATTTTAACTCTAGTTTTGAGAAACCTGTGTTTGTTCAAATGTTTTGGAGGATCTGAAATCACCTATCTATGAAGTTCACTGCCTCATCCTCTTCCCCTTCCTTTGAAACATCTTTTGGCATGAATCTGAGTTGTGGTGCTCTTGAACTCTACCCCATATACACGCTATACTGCAGCATGAACCTCATCTGCTACATGTCTCTCACTACTTGAACTACTGTTGGTGCTATCAGCATAATTTTTTTACTGATATTTTTGAAAAGCAGCTCAAATATACATGCTATTTTCTGCTGTTCAAAGATATTATTTTAAACTGCGAAACAGTCTAATTCAGGGGGAGACTGGGTGATAGGAAGAATCAAAACCTTTAATAAACCCACTTAAAAACCCTCAAAAAAGAACAAAACATTCAGTTCAAAGCTGTTGCTTTAGGTTTTTATTGCTGATTGCTTTAAGAGCTCTTCTTTTACCATTACAATAACAAGCCTCAGCAGGCAAGTCAC
>NW_009731067.1:41696-55156 GCF_000703405.1 Apaloderma vittatum
GTCCAAGTCACTTCAGGATAGCACCAAACCACCCACAGAAAGCTCTCCAAGCTGCTGTTGCCCTGCTGCTAGCCAAGCCCTGGCATTACTGCTTTTGTTACAGGTACAGACTGATTCCAGGCATAAAATGTACAGCTCTGGCTCACAATTTTGTATTCTATCACAGCTATAAGAACTCCCACCTATTTAAGTGGGAGTTCAGAATGCCTAATAAGCACAAGACCAGTCCTAATGTGCTGTTCCATGCTATTTTTGTCGTTAAAGAAAAAGTCTTTTAGGCATAAATTCTGGGCATAAAAGATATTCACAAGTAAAGACCTGCAACATTAAAAAACATATGAGGAAAACAAGTTCTGCTTTTGGCTTGTGATCTGGAAACCTTGCCAGCAAATATTAAGGAATTTTAACTATGGTGCCTGTTTAGATCTTCATTATCTGACGTGCTCTTCTTGCTTTAATATCTAACAGTTTGTCACATCTGTAGACAGCACTGAATGGTCAGCAATGCAGAGTGCAGATAACGTAACAGATACCTATTGACTGATTCTTGCTTTTCCTTTAGCTGTCTTAAAAGATCACTGCTTATTCCCTGATTGAAATCAGAAGGTTTGTCTCTTCTTACTTCATAATTGCCATCTTGATTTAGGGTTCTTTCATTAGGAAAACAGAAACATGAACAAAGGACCTCACAACATCTCGCAGTACTTCAGATGTCCTCATATGACTCAGTAACATTAACCACTATTAAGACCAAAAATGTATTTATCTGCAATTTATCCTTAATTTCAATAATAAAAAACCTACATAGAATGCTACTTAAAACATGCAAACACACTATAGAGACAGCTAATACTGCATTCTTTATCCACTGACATGAACAGAAATACATACGTAAGAAAGACAAAAACAAATTTGGAACTGAGAATTCTACTGAATTTATTGTAAAATGTTGTTATAGGTCTATGCCAGTGCACTGGGCCATGCTCATATGAACTTAGGTTGCCCATATCAAAAACCAGCAGGTAAGCAATGCACTCTGTCTTCGTCTTTTGTCCAAATTGTTTGCACAAAGTAATTTAGATGTAAATATTTACATGTATGGTTTGTTTATGTCACTAGAAGAAGAATAGTTGGCAATTCTGGGGGAGAGAGAATTAAGAAATAAAACATTTGAAAGCTAGAAGCAGACAAAAAAAATGAAAGCTGTGGGAAATGAGGATGTCCTAATAGCAAGATTATGAACACAAGACATAAATCAGTGCCAGTGCAGTTGGTCTCTCTTGAAAGAGAAGTCCCACTGACACCATCTTCCTCTTCAGAGGGAAACTGCTCTGAAGGTATTACCCTGGGTTTTTTAACATGACTTTTTTTTGCATAAATAGCTAATTTCCCCCTAAGTGCTCTAGCTGCTTAATGAATCTGCCAAAAAATCACTTTCGTTGCGGTGACAGTGACCCAGGAAACAACATCAAGGATTCACTCTCTTGCTTTTCTAACCACTGACTAACGCCAGTAGTCTCTGAACTACTAAATATTGCAGAATGACCTTGTAGCAACAGTAACATACCCATCCTTCTGAGCCTCTAGGAGCAGCTACTCTCATACAAGTTACTGCACGCGGGATTGAAACATTAAACAGTTAAACCCAGCAGCTTCATCAGTGAGAAGACAGTCACTTGGCAGGTTCACACAAGCAGGGGGAGCAAAAAGGGAAGTAAAAAGCATCTACAAACAGTCCTCCAAGGGTTTTAAGGCAGTAACAGTGCAGGTGCAATCCACAGCCCCAAACACCTTCAGAGCCGCCTTCGTAGATTCTAGTTCTCAGATAAACTGCAATAACCCAGGAAGAGAGCACAGCCAGCACCCACCCACCCTGAGAGGCCAGGAGCCACGCTGAGATTCGCACCAGCCCTGAGGGTGGTGAGGAAAGGGCAGATGGAAGGAGTTCCCATCAGCCTAGGACCGCTACACAAATCTAATCTCGTGATTTGTCATACAAGACGGAAGCTGACACTGAAAACCACACAAAAAGCACGTACGTAAAATTGAGGTTTGCAGTGTGCAAGGTGAACAAGCCCAGGCTGACCCTGTGCTTCCAATAGCTTTAAATGAGTAGCACGACTCCAGTCACATTATACCTCAAATTATCGCTTTTTTCCAAGCTAGCGTATGGTTAAACTTCACACAGGCACTTGTTCCTCAACCGAGGAGTTAAATTCTTAATATAGTAAGTGTGTGCAAAGTGAATTCTCAGAAAGGTAGAAGATTCAAAACCAAGCCAGTTACAGAAGAGAGAGGAGGCGGCTTGAATTGACACGGCATTTGCTTAGCATGCTGAACACTCTCCAAAACTTGAATGTTATGAGTCAGCGCTTATCATGTCGATGATTATAGTAATTAACAGCAAGAACATTAGATTTGTGTGGGGACAGAGGTAAATTTAGGTCTTTAGAATGATGCATTGAGCAATCAGCATCAGTTAATAGTCATGCTGGCCACAAGTGCAAAAATAATTTCCTACATGAGCAAGAATGTATCAATCAGAGTCAAATTTATTCAGTCACAAGAGGTGGTGGTGAGGCATCACGCTCCAGGCTTGCCCTTAGTTGACCCTTGCAGTAATCTTTCTAATGTTTAAATAACATGGAAACAAACACACTTTTACTTTTAACAGACATGGTATTTCAGTCCCAGGACTGGTTTTGCCATTATCAGCCTGCCTGTTAAGTTACAGCACAGTGCAGTGTTTATTACTTACTCAAGCCAGTAGAAAAAGATACTTACATCTGTTACTAGGAACTCAAAATATAAAAAATAAATATCTATTTTGTTTTTCAAAAGTTTCTAACCAGGTTTCTCTTGTCTCCTTAGAATTCAGTATCACAAATAAACCACTATCCACAAATACCCACTACGGTCTAACAGGCAAATCCTGAGTGCTCTGCCAGGTAGTGATGACTTTCTCTTGCACACATCTGTGGCCTCAAATGCAAAAGCTTCTGGTTAGGACTCATTCCACAGTGCAGGAATAATTTAATACTCATACATCAAATGACATTTTGTACAGCAGATTTACATTAGTCCATGGAAAAACCAAAGAGAGCTGATGTACTAGTAGGACAGTGACACCACTTCTCATTAAGAACTACACCCCAAAGCATATTGAAGTTCTGCACAAAAAAGGGATAAGAGGGTGAGTTTGGTCAAAGGGACCAATGGAAGCATTAATTCAGAATTAGACTGTTGCCAGCAGTATTCACACAGAACTAAACTGGCAGACTAAAGCTGCCACCTGTGGATTGCGCCCCCTTTTCCACTAGAGCTAAATAAAAGATGTAACAGCACCACATTTGCACATACACAATTATGTTAGACATAGGATAGCAAATATTAATGCTCAAGAGGAGACCAACATCAACATTACCTTTTTGATTTCATCTTCAAATGCTTTCTCCAGATATTTGTATCTCCTGATAAGTTTATTGAAGACCTAAAGATAAACACAGATAAACTTTAGAAACGTAATAACTCCAGCCATCCTTCGGGGGGAAAAAAAAAAAAAAAGCAAAGGGAAACAAGACTGACTATGTAAAGAGTATCTTTGCCTAATCCACGGTGAGACATTTTTTCTCTTTTTGTTATCTCCACAGCAGGAAACAAAAAGTTGAAAGCACTGCTGGCTGCTGGTATTCTAATATTCCACTGCACCATCTTTCTTTAGGCATTACTTCCAGGAAATAAAGAGCCAGCAGGATGATATTTCTGCAGTTATCTGCTTTATGACACATCATGGAACACCCTTCTCTATTAGCTTGTGAACAAGTGGAAAAACCCCAGCTTTGCAGGCCTTGCTTCACAGAGCGACGTCTGAAGGAGAGAATTTACTGCAGTTTGAGAGGGTTTGTTTTGCAGGGTACATTCAGATGGAAGAAGGGAGAGATAAGAAATTAATTAAACAAATCGCTGCTCTTATTACTGCACATAGGGCGTAAAATGCATGACTCGCTATCCCAGGTAAAAAGGTTTATATTAGGTGAAAGATTCTATGATTCTACGAAAGTAAGTTTAGAAAATTTCAGTTCACATTTCAGAGAACGTAAAATGCAGCCAAACAGCCTAAACAGCAGTTTTGGCTCAGAACAAGTGAAAATCAAGTTGTGGTCACGCTGAGAGGAAGAGACATGGAATTCTAATAAAATAATCTGCAAAATAAATTGTAAGATGAAAATGTAAGCTAGCATCTTGCTATTTCAAAATAAAATTTTTGAATATTTTTATCAGCCCCTGTAAATGACAGAAGTATGCTTTAAAGCAAAAAAAATAATCACAGCACTGGTTCATTTGGGAGCCAGAGTAAGAAATCGTCTAGAAGGAAGCTCTAAACACTTTTTAGCCTAAACACTTTTTCGTACCTAATATATAAGAGCTTTATTTCCCATTATGCATGAAAAAACCCGATGAAGTCTATAAAAAGATACATGTCTTCAGACATTAAATACAAAAAGTTGACTTATTTTGGTGCGTTTCAGTTTGAAATGCAGCAAATACACTGGAAATCCCACTGCTTCAAATCCTGAAGCCTTCCTTTCCATTTTCCAACATGTAACATTTTACTTTAAATTTCTCCTTGGAAGACTTGGAAATTTTTATTATCAAACTGTTAAAATATTATAATTCAAAAGACAGAATCAATGATTTTACCAATAATAGAGATTTTCCTGAAGTGGAATACTATAGTTTTAAGAAATCATAAAGCTTAATACACAAGATACATTGATTCCCTTTTCCCGAAATAAGAATATTTCACTTCTTCGGATTATCAAATACGTGTTTTTAAAGGAGATTTCTGCTATTTGGCAAACAGTTGTTATCAATGCAGATTCTGATCCCAGCATCCTTCACATCAACCATGCCCACTTTGAGCAACTTATCACCCTCAACACCTCAGCAGGGACAGTGCCTTTTATGTTTTCACTTACTATCTCCACTAACCCAGTAATAACTAGTTACTTGAAAATATAAAAGTTACTTAATTAACAACAGACTTTTTACATATAGGAATTTAAACGGAATTGCATCAAGAATTGGATCAAGAATTGCATGGTGGCTTTGGGCCTTCAATAGAATTTTTATTGTATTTTCTTATATAATTATTATATTTCAGTAAGGGGTTACACAATTTTTGCTCGCTTCAATGTTTTTTTTGTGTTAATTGCACATGGGTCTATCTGTGCAAGCCTTATTCCCGCAAAAAGAAACTATACATCGCATCCATAGGAGAAATGAAAGCTCTTGGAATATATGCCCAGTTCCTAAATGGTTATACAACTAAACATTGGAGGCATGAGCTTTGTATTTCCTGCCATTCATATACTTCGTGTGCTCCTAAAAACACGTTCATACAAATATTTCAAGCTGCATACAGAAAAGGTCAATAAAAATAAGGACAGTACCTAAAAATCTACTGAACCAACAGCAGGCTAAAACAAGCAAAACTGCTCTCTGTAAAAGAAAGCAGTGTTAGCTGTGATCGGATGATTTCAGACATCCTATTTTCTTACCTAAAGCGTATAGGTTAGGGCAGATTACTGGTTAACTGGATTTTCAATTGCCCTGTAACTAGCCTACTGCAGCCTAGACAGTCTGCAGATGTTCCCCTGTAATCCCTTTCCATACGTAAATGGAAACCAGTAATCAAGCGTGCCTTTACTGACCTGAGCATAATTTCGGATGGCATCATGATCTTCATCTGCAAAGAATACACAGTGGTTGGTCATCTTGGTCTTGTCATTGTCATCTATGCGTGTGCCTCCAGGAGCTAAAAGAGAACAAAAAAATTAAATGCTAAGAAATAGCTTCTCACTTTTGAGAATGTTCTGTAATTAGAAGATTGTATAAGTATTATGTTGGTATCACTGAGGCAAAAGGCAAGGTTAAGAGCTCATGGGGGAGAGGGGGGAACAGAGAGAGGCTGAGCTTTGCAAACTGTGATGGCACCGGACAGAAGGGACAGCTGGCCCATACGCTGCACCTTAGATCACATGGACCTCGCAGAACTGAAAGATTTAGTTCACACTACGGAATCTCAGTTGGTTTTGAAAGCATGGAGTGTGATTTAATAAGTATGGGTTGAAGCACAGCCTTTGTGCGTATTTTAACTACTATAAACACCACAATAATGTAAAGCCTTTCCAAAAAGAAAAGTATTAGCACTCTGCTACTCATCTGAGGACTTGGAACATCTCCCTCAACCCCTCTAATACTTACCAGGCCCACATAAACATTCAAAAAACTGCTGTAAAAGTTCCCTCCTGAGTTATTTTGTTGAGACATTTTTTTCCTAGATATTTGCACTGGCTTTTGTTTCCTGCATTACCTCAAATCTTACAAAAACATCTTTTCTTCCTACATACCAAAGAGCAGGAAGCAGGAATCAAACCAATGTGACCAGTAAGAAGGGCCAACCTATTCAAAATACAGAGGAAGGCAAAAGGCATGTTTTTGCCCAAGCAAGGGGAGGAATGCCCCGTGAACACACCCAAAACACTCCTCCTCATTCTTCACTTCTTAACTAGTCTCTGTTGCAACATCTACAAAGGAAGCTTTGCAACAGCTAGTAACCTGGGGTGCTGCATTACACATTTTTATGCTAATAAATTCCTCTTTCCCCTAGTTAGTGTGTCCCTCATTTTCAGACTGAGGGCTTCTCAGAGTAGTTCCCATTTTTTTTGATATTTGCAGAACGCCTCACAGAATTAAGTCCCTAGGTATTACTGCACTACAAGGAATAAACAACTCTAGGAGATGCAAGAAGTATCTAGACAAGTAAAATTACAATGCTTTATAATTTCCACTTTGTAAAGAAAAAGAGCATCTTAAAAGAAGCAAGGCTGACCATTGCAGTTCTGTTTCAGGTGCACTGGAGATTACCTAGCATGCTGCCAGCTACCAAAATATCAAAGAGTGTGTCGGCATAGCGGCGATAATCAAGTCGTGAGCCTGTTGCATCGAGAAATTTGGCTATAGCCTCCAGGTCACTCCCAGCTTCATTGAGGCCTTGGACAATCGTATCCCTGAAGACTGTGGGTTCAAATTTCTCCTTTTCATCTGGAACAGGAACAAAGGAGAAAGAGAGAGTGTTAGCTTTTAAACTTTCTGTCAACTTCCCTTATCGGCCAGCCACTGAAATGACCATGACACCTAAACATACTTTTCTCACTCTGGTCAACACACTAGAAGTTTGTTTGTTTGGCTTTTATTGCCTCTAGAGATTTTGTAGCGTTTACCCTTGTTTCCCTCTCCTCCTCATCCACCCAACACCAAAACACACTCAAACATATGGTAATAAATAAACAAATGGAAGGAAAAGCAACTATTGAAATTGTTTTCAAATTTCATACTCTTACTCTTCTTGTTGAAGGTATTATCAAATGTGTGCATCATTATCTGTTGCTAAATTTGAGAGCAGAGTAAAGGTCATGTCACTTATGTGTACACAATCTCACTGTAGGAACACTCCATTTTTCATTTCTCGATGTTTTTCTTTAAAGATCTACGGTCACATATCTAAAATGTTTTCAAAAAGACAAGTCTTCAGAGAAAGAGGAGAACAAGGTATTATTAAATATTTCAGACGAGACAACACAGTGCAACCAAGAATTTGATTTTTCATATTCACAGACCTAAGCAGCACTAGGAACACAGAAATGAAGTGTTGGCATTGCATTTTCTACAGCAGTCCCTGGCTGACCTCAGTTAAGGTACAGTCTGACCCCCAGCCAACACCGCTATGCCAAGGCCATTAGCCCCAACAGATGTAACTGCAGCCTCCAGACAGAGCCGGGTAGATTTACCCACACCTCCTGCTGCTGCTTCTTGCAGACTGCGAACAGCTTACCACAGACACTTGAAGCTTCTTAACAAAACAAGTCCTGGCTTTACATAAGGCCACGTAGGAAATGCTTATTACCGTCAAAATAACTCTGAACTTCAGAAACAAAACTGCGAGCTGGTCCATTGCACTCAAACCCCAAAATTAGTTTGTTATCAACCTGCTGACAGAAATGTTGATAAAGTTCTTGCAAATCCTGCACATACTATACACAGAAGATAAATCCAGAGGTTTTTTTTGGTTACTAAGATGAATGAGGAGTGGTAAAGTTCCTTTCTAAGCATGTGGTAACGCAGTCTGAAACATGCCGGCTGCATCTCTTGTGGACTTTTTGGGAGAAGAGGTTCTGGACTTGACATATCCTCTGGCTGCAGGTTTCCTTTCCCTGCAACCCATAATGCAAATTTTCATCCCAGTCATTAACCAAACGACCTTGGTTTCTGATGGCCTTCCCCCAATCTCTTTTCCTCTTGCCACAGCAGTCTTACAGCAATTAAGTAACACAATGCCTACGCCTACTAGCTTTATTATTTCTAACTATCTCTCTTCTTGATCCCCTGCACGCACCCAGGGTGCATTCATTCCACCACCTTCAGTGCATCACTTGCACATTCTCCTCCTCTTCCAATCCTTCTCCGTCCCCCATAACAATCATATCTGGAAGGCACAAAACAGTCCCTTCCACCCAGTCGATGTGGGCCAAGTGGGGAAATGCCTGCGGAGAAGCACACTACTGGAATCCTGTCGGAGCTACCAGAGCAGTTACCAAATGCTCGGTTGCAGCTCTATTCCAACTTGAAGTACTAAAACAACCCGAAACAAGCAACAAACCAATCGACCCACAAACAAACAAGCCTTTTACTGCAGTAAGACCAAGTACTTCAGAATGCGTCCTTCAGGTAGTTTTATTTGTGCACAAGAAACTCAGCTCCACCCATAAACAAGTATCTGAGTATAATTATTCTCTTTTGGGTTACCAAATAAGTATGTATTATTGGCAGGGTAAAATAAAAATGCTTGATGACTCATTAGCAACAAGAAGATGGAGTTCTGTCTTAAGACCTGAATTAAAAAATAATCCTACTTTACTTTTTCAAATGGACTTTCTTTAAAAATTTAAGATTCTCATGTCTAAAATGAAAGGTGTTGTATGCTTGGTATCGTTAGTACACAGTGCTCAGCACAAACACAAACACCGTGATTAATAGCTCTTCGTTATTTTAAAGAGATTCTTCTCCGGCCCCAGAAGTCTTCCTCTCATCTGGAGTACCCTACTCTTGTCTATCACAATCTAAAAATGTACACAGGAAGAGGAGATGAACTCATTGCACGAAAAATGATTTATAATCTTATTGAAACATTTCCCTACCAAGCTAATGTACTGAAGAGGAATATGCTGATGTTAGTACAACAGGGTGACTAAGAAGCCATCATCAAGAAGTGGTGACAGTACGTTGAGCTGTCAAGTACACAATTACTAAACAAGCACAATTTCAATCAAGGGCTAGCAGAGGCAGGTGTAGCGTGCAGATGCGATGCACGCGATACCCAGGGCAGCAGCATTAGATACAGCTTTTCATTTTCATCATGTCCCCACTTCCTTTCTTTTTTGCTTCTAAGGAAATCACAAAGTACATTTATATTCTCATTTATAAGAATGAATCTGAACCCCTCAACAGAAGGCCCACAGCTGTGAAATGAAAAATGAGATGCCCTGCTTGGCCCCTCTTCTGCCTTTGTGTTAACATAAAAGTGTCAATATTGACTTTGTACGAGATTATTTTCTTTCTGGAAGTAACACGCATCACTTTGCTTATTAGCTTCTTTCTGCGCTGCCCTTTACGGTTTTGCATCAGCATTTTACCAGACAGTAACTCTGTTATCTACACCATGGGAACAAACTGGGGTCTCAGCTTACTTTAAACAATATACACTGTTTATTCCTGTTAATGCTTTGAAGAGCTTTTTGTCCCGTAGGTATCTGTCAACTGTCCGGATACGTAAGTTTTCCTTACTACCTACTGGCATTTTTAACAAATCTATTTCTCTTCCTCTTTCACAAAAATGTCTATTTTCACACATGCAGTCAATACAATCCACATCCCACAGATCTGCACCATAAGCACCAATACTGGCCAGATGCCAACTAACACTGACCCTCACTACAATAAAGAAAAAAATTCAACAAGTACAGAGATTGTACTAAGAACTAACCAAACTATTTCCTTTGCCCAGATTGCTAAAAACTTGATACGGAACTGTGAGATGCCTACTTCCCTTGAAAGGTTCTTCCCTTTACAACTTCATTTTTGGTCTTTTTTTTTTTTTTAAGTGATTTTAATGCCTGCTACTATATACACCTTTTATGAGGACAACTAATATAACTGGAAGGAGTGGGATTTACAAGCTCCTCCTTCATAGTCCTCTGTCAAAAAATATTTCAGACACTAAGCACACTTTCAAACTTTAAAGAAACAGAAAAATCTTCCTTTTTTGATCTCTGAAAGCTCAGAAACTGTTCACACTGAGATTAGTTTCAGCCACTTGACCAATGATAAGAGTTCATACGGGCAACTCTCTTTAAACAGCCTGACTGCTGGGTCACACCTTGCCTTCTCTCCAGTGGCAGTGCTCCTGGGAGCTGCAGAAGAGGAAAGAGAGTGTTGTGGGACACAAATCAACCAGGAAAAACACGAAGTCATATCTCAGCCAGCTCACTGCCCCCAGCATTTGCGTGTTTCAGGCCCTGTTACCTGCCTGCGGCACCCAGCGGAACAGTCTCCAGCCACAGTGAAACCCCATCCCTGCACTCTGTCCTACCTGGCTGAAATCTCACAGCTCCCAGATATACTGAAAGTCTGAGTAAGAAAACCTAATAGTATCTTCAAGTCTAAATCCAAGAAGTAACAGCATGTGCCACTGCTTTGACAGAAAAAGTACACACAAACAGAGGGGAGTAAGCATAGTAGGAAGCCATTTCTCTCCCTCAAGCCCCCTGTCTCCAGACAGAAACCAGGTATCTATAATTTTCTAAGCACAATCCTCAAATATTAAGGTAAGCAGGATCCCACCATATTTGAAGAAGAGATTTTATGCTTTAAGCACATAAAGAAGTGTTTGCATATTAAAATTTCTACCTTAAAGCCATTTAATATCCCCAATTCTACTTAAGTAATCTCTCAAAAAAACCACCCAATCCATCTTCCAGACACCCCAAGTCTTTTCCTTTTTTTCATGTAGTCACCAATTATCTATACACTTCCAATCACTGCAGCAGAAATTCAAGAGACAGGCACAGAACTACAAGTAATAATCAGAATGAATAAACAGATTTTTATTTGTATTAAATGGGAGTCAAGGACCAAACCTGTTTTAGGACCCATTATGCCAAATGCAGTGCAAAACATGGATTGAAAAGAAAGCGGTTTTGAGAGAGAGAGAACGGTTTCTAAGACAATTTTATCAAATAACATGCATGCTCTGATTGATGTAGAGTGAGTAATATGTTGGATCCAGCAAAATCTGATTGTTTTTAGTGATTGATCTGAGGGAAGTACTTCTTTAGGGATTGTTAATTCCACTCCTTGAGCTACATCTCCGCTGTACACAGTGCACAGCTCCTGCTGCATAATGCTCTGGACCACGCCGATAGAAAGTTAACACCACTCATTAACGGAGCATTGTGACATTTAATTACAAACAACACAGGTTTCCTTTCTTAATTAGTTATACCTACAAACATTGTGTGTGAATCACCGAAAGGGCATTTGCCATTTAAGAGACCACACCAGGCAACTGAAGTGAGGAGGTGACGTGCGCAAGGGAGGAAAGATGTGCGAGAGCTGGCACTGCTTTGTAACAGGACTGAAAACAAACTCATTTGCAATTCTCAGCCAAGCTTCGTGACCACGCTACATCTAAAACACCCAGCTCTGCAGGCTCATGACGGTAATTTTGTGAGAAAGGTTACCAACATCCACACTGGGAAAATGCTCTTATTTACATTTTCTGTCACAAGACGTTAAGACTTGGGTTTTGCTTTTGATTAGAAACAGGAAACTCAAAACGGGAAAAGTCTGTTCGATGACAGGCAGGAACCCCGCCTGCGCGTGCTGTAATTCTTTGCCATTGCAACAGCAAAAAAAAAAAAAAAATCTAAGTCTTCTTTTCACAAACTAGACTTTTTTTCTTCTGGAAAAAGTTAATCAGTTTTTACATTTATTTTTGCTCTCTGCGCCTTAAAGCGTTGGAAATTCACTCCAGCACCTAAATCATGACAAATGAACTTTCGAGTATAAGCAAGCACGTCAAGATGAGCGCCTGGACGATCAGTGCAATTAGCATCACTTCGCCGTCTTTAAAGGCTGAGGCAATGTTGTACACATGGAAAGAGAGAGCTGTTCAGGTTTACAGAAAATCTGTATCACAATGAGTAAAGTGAGACTTATGCAATGGCAATTGTTTAACAATAAAAAACAGAAACCACACTAACACAGCAAAAATAAATATTTGTTCAAAAGGACCTTTCTGACCTCTGCTGTTACAGAAAGCAAGGCCAGTGAGATGATTCGATCATCTTACGGAGAACAACGGTGAGAGAATTCCTTTTTAGACATGAAAGGTTCATTTATAGAGAAGGTCACGATTTGAGTCAAAGAAATAAAAATGAAAATCAAAACCACAAAAACCCAGATAATTTTCTTTGCACAAGCTTTAAATATAAGCTTGTATTTTGCTTTCTTAGTTGAAGATGACATTTTAAGATACACCTGAAGTAAACATCAAATAAGTTTTCTTCCTCGTATGTAAATATACTATAATTTTTTAAACAAGGCCACCGCTTGACTCAATAGTTAATAAATCCAATTTTACAGAGAGTCCTAAGCTACATAGCAAAAATAAAATTATTCGTAGAGCATAGTTAACAAATAGTATTTGCACTCTTAGCATGGCTGAAGAGAGGGCAGAAAAATCTTAAACCTTTTGAACTTTCAGTTACTCCACCTGCCCTGTTTCTCTAGTAATTTTAACAAAAAGGAAAGTAAAAGAAAAAAATGAATGTAACATAACCTACCCCTCTTCCTAGTTTTGAACCGCTGGCCTGTTAGCACCGGCTTCTGATTCTTATTCATAAAATTTCTGGAGAGAGAAAAGAAAAAAATATATTTTTACTACAGCATTTACAGACAACAGTTTAACTTAAAGGCAAAATAAACAGCCAGTGCATTAAAAATCACCACATGTGAAAGAAATTCTTACTGCATACTCAAAGAATAATTCACATTATCTTAAAGATGACGAGCACTACAATCCAAGAATAACTTCGAAGAGATGTGCTGCTGTTAAAACCTGTCTCTTAGCACCACTTTAAACAACTCTGAAGGTTCAAACCCAAGCAGGAAGGTGACGGAGTCTCTGCCCTGACGGCTGGGGCAGGAGCCCAGCGGTGCTGCCCATGCAGCTCGCGGGGATAACCGAGGGCACAGAATCGGGAACTGCCCCGGTGGGGCTGGGCACGGCACAGGTCTCGCTCTCCAGCTCACTCCCTGGGCAGACGGGGGCTTTGAGG
>NW_009731067.1:55187-74160 GCF_000703405.1 Apaloderma vittatum
CGACCGTCCTGAGGAAGCTACGACGGCGGTCTAACCACAAGCATAACGCTTTAACCATCAACGCCCACTCCAATGTTTCTTCCAAGAATCAGCAGATCTTAATACCTTTTACTTCCTAAAAATGTGTAGGTGTGGTAAAAATAATAAAAGGCAACCAAATTTCTCCCCCTCATCAAATGTTTTGCGTAGTATAGTTAAGGATCTACATGGCACATGGATAGAGTGGTGGTCCCCTTGTGCTCAGCTCTAGTGAGGCTGCACCGCGAACCCTCTGCTCAGTTTTGGGCCCTTCACTACAAGAGACATTGAGGTGCTGGGGCGGGTCCAAAGAAGGTCCGAAGCTGGTGAAGGACCTCAAGAACAAGTCTGATAAGAAGCGGCTGAGGGAACTGAGGTTGTCTCATCTGGAGAAGATGAGGCTGAGCGAGGTGGGGGTTGGTCTCTTCTTCCATGTAACAAGCAACAGGGCAAGAGGAAATGTCCTCAAGCCAGGTCAGGGAAGGTTTAGGCTACATATGAGGAAACACTTCTTCACTGAAAGGGTTGCTAAGCACTGGAACAGGCTGCCCAGGAAAGTGGTTGAGTCACCATCCCTGGAGGTATTTAAAAGAAACATGGATGTGGCTCTTAGGGATATGGATTAGAAATGGACCCAGTATTGCTAAATTAGCAGTTGGACTCAATGATCTTAAAGGTCTTTTCCAACCTGAATGATTCTATGGTTCTGTACAATGACAGTAAAAAATACTGGGCTTGTATTACTTCAGTCCTTAACACCAAATCTCAACATACAATGTTAAAAAGTTTAGGAAGTGATCATACATCAACGCCATTTTATCTACAGAAAACAAAACTATTTTTCAGCTTTGGCTATAATGAGTTTAATAATCCGAGATGCAGCCTGAGCAATGAGCAGATAAATGAGCAGCTGAATGCAAACAGCAGCGAATACAGGGAAGCTTTGCAGTATGCGGCAATTGGCACGGCTCATCCCCCTGCCCCACTGAGACTTCCCGACCGCCTGTTTCATACTCGGCAGGTCATTAGGTCACTGTTATGTATGACTTGCTTGTCCAGAATTAAGCCTCACCGTGCAAGAAACTTTGTACTTTAGGCACGTTCTTCCAGTAATTCTAGTTTAACACAGATCTTTATTTCTTCATCGTGGCCTCTGTGGTCTAGTTTAAAAGTACATATATTCACCAATACTTTTTCATGAGTGAAGTGAAACTCAAGCTCTGTGGCTAGAGAGATCCATCGATCAGATGTTACTATCCAAGTAATGCTCTCTCTTCCCCTGAAAGTTCAATTACCAAAACTCTTGACAATGCTTCACCCCTACAATACATTCCCTCCCATTCACCAGACTACCTGTTCCAGTTGCAGCATTTCAAACGTTTAATTTGGCAAACCCCCACTTTCTAGTTTAGGTCTACCCTTTATCCACAGTCAAGAACTGCTTGCATGCACTGGAAACAGCTGTCTGGTGGCAGAGGAACAGGAGGTGCTTCACAAGGTAATTAGGCAGATAATCTAGCAGTCAACAGAGATAAGCAACAGCCCAGCCTCTAGCCACTGACTGGAGAGATTTGACATATTTATCTGGTTTGTCTGTCTGACCTTGCAGTAATTTGCAAAAGACTGATCTATAACAGGTAATATCCACCCGGGCATCTCTGTTTTTATGCTTAGACTCAATACCTCAGGCCTTGTTCTGGATCTAAGAACGTTCAATTCAATAACTGCAGAAGCAGCCAGTGAGGTTAGGAAAGAAAGTGCCACACAGCAGGTAAGACTTAATCCTCCAGTCACAGCTCTTTCAGGGCACAACCATGCCGCGGGACTGGGATTCACACTGCCCACTTCTTTTAATGAGCATACAGAAGCCTTGGGGGGAACAAAATGAATGACGCTCGTCCTTCAACCCAGCCATACCAGTACAGTTTCCAGCATAAATATATAAATGCCTATGATAAATTTCTAGCACTAGACCTCTCCTTGCCTCTGATGCAGTGTCTTTTCCAACTGCGGAAAGAGTTACATGCACCTGAAGCTTGACTATCGTATTCTAAAACTGTTCCTTCTGTATATAAAATACGTCCTTTCAGACAGCTGGGAACAAGATTTTTAACAGAGCAGTTCAAGTAAGACTCACCACTTGCGGCAGATTTAATGACTAGAGGTTCCGTGCAACAGAAGAGACTCTTGAATAGTTAATTACTAGGAACACAGGATCTGCCTTCTTCTATATTTAGCTGTAAAGGCCCTGTGCTCTAATCTGCTCCAGCGAGGGTCAGGCTTTATAAGGCACTTCTGCAAGTGCTGGCCCAGGGACTCTCATCAAGAAACTACAGCATGAGCCTGAGCAAAACCAACCCAGTAAGCCCAGGGTATCAGGAATGACACCAGCTACTGCAATTGAGATTTTAAAGTGCTGTTGCCACCACAGCAGGTGCCTTGGTGATACCTTAAAATTGAAAGTGAATGTAATGCAAAAGCTGCTTCTTCTCGAAAAAAAAAATTTAAAAGAAATCACGAATACACCAACAACAGCACAAAGGTGATGGCTGAAGGTTGTAAATTCCGGGTGGCAGCATACAGACTTGCACGGTGCATTTGATTGCACTGCAGTGCAGCCTGCCTCTCGGCTATCATGTAGCTGTAAAGCCTTGCAATCACAAAAGATGTTGAACTATTACATGTATTTTCAATTTGAAAGGTACAGGATCTGGGTAGGTCAAAGTCAAGGGCAAATTTTGAAATGCCAGCTGGAGAAGTCATAAGGATTTCAGAGAAGTAAAGATCTTAAGGATGGGTATGGGTAGGAAGGAAATAGCTGCTAAAAAAACCAAACTCAAACCAGTGAAACCTACATCTTGCAGCCCAACATCCACCACGATTTAGAAAAGTTGCCAGCAGGAAAGAGAGCAAGAGATATGGAACTGACAGCTCTTTAACACAGTCTTCTACAGAGTCCACTCTTCTACAGAAGATGGAAAAGGCTCGGTAATAGGTGCTTTAACTTTTGATTTCCCCCTTGGGATCCAGAAAACCTCCTGTAGAAAACTTATCTGTTCAATTCCATACCCAAATACTTTTTATTTTATAAGCAGGTAAGTCAGAAGTTGGGCTAGGCTGACTCAAGCCCAGCACAGAGAGCAGTACAGAACAAGGCACCACACTCCAGAATGGGTTAGTTTTTCCATACAAACCTCAAAATGTCTAAGCTTGCTGGTAACTAACTCCCAGCTGTAAAATTCACCAGAAAAATTAAAAAATGCGTGACTTAAAATAGTTTCCCAACTTCCACTCCCACTCTCGTTGCTTCTACAAAACAGATTCATCCTTAAAAATATAGAAGTTGTTGTGTTGAAGTGGAATTCAGCTGAGACTCCTGAAACCGCCTGAAATCCACAAGTTCAGCTTGACCAATTCTTCTCACACAATTAATTAAAAATTAACATATTTAATAAGCCCAGCATTAATTAATAAAATTAATTTATAAAACCAGCAATAGATGAAGTGAAAGTTACTTCAGAATGTCAGCAAGTTTGAATCTACTTAACAAGTTAGAAAAATGCAGTCTTTTATCCATACCACAGGGAAATTCTTATGATGATTAACTCCTAAATTATTTAAAGCCTTGATAAGGCTGAAGTTTCTACCAAGCTAAAATACTGTAAAATTTGTTCTTGGAAACATATTGCTCATATTAGAAAAAAAAACAAAAATGCTGAAAACCTTTATACAAATCAACGCCATTTTTCTAAGTATCATTTTACACTTCTTTTAATCAAAATCTCAAAATCATCTGAGACTCCAAGCATCGACATGCTCACGATGAATTCACAAACAGTTGCTTCACAGCAGTGGAACTTCACTGCCCTAGTTACTGAGATGGGGAAATCAATGTCGGGCAATAACAAAAAACAACAACAAAAAAACCTAAAGAAGAAAAACCCGCACCATTTAATAAAACTCCATGACACAACTTCATGGTTCTCTGTACCCAGGGCACTGTAACAGCAGTGAGGGAGCCCCTGGGGGCAGGCAGGGACCCTTTGGGGAGCCACTGGCAGGCCTGGGGGACACTGCTGGTGGGGAACTGGGGCTGATGGTATCTGATTGACGGGGGGCTGGAGAGAGCTGCCAGAGCACCGCCAGCCTCAACAGGAACAGAGGCTCGGCAGGAATTGCTGCCATCTCCTTCCCTTGCTCAGACTCACACAAGACAGGAGCACTCATCACAACGTGAAATGAAAGGATAGACTGAGGAGAGTTTCTTGAAGGAAAAATCCTAACCCACTTATCAATCTTCCTCCTGCAAGAAGTGGAATATTCAGGGCACTAAAAGACTTTATTAGGCCTTTTCTATCCAGCACTGTTACTACGTGTTGTCATCTTCTTGCTGTACTAGTTCCAGGCTTGGGATGAAAACTGAAAGAGGGTTTTCCTCTTCCTTCAGGAGCAAGCCAAGGACTTATGTTAAAAGCAAATTACCAGACTTGAGCAGCATGGAGGAAAAGCTCCCCTTGTGCTTTGGCTGGAGAGGAAACATGTCAGCACACAGCCAGCAGCTGTCTCCACTCCCCAAGAAGGCAGCAGGCAGCTAGATTACGAGCTAACAAAATCTGTAGGTGGAAAACTCGGAAATCATTACCAGTAGAGGAAAAGCGTGATGCAAGGGGATGACAGGACAGAGCGGATGCGATGCAGCCACCGGTTCTCACCAAATCCTCGTCCGGCTTCCCGCTTTGCACCCAGACACTGAGTCCCGGCGGGTACTCTCGCAGCTCCTCCTTTTCCACAGGCACTTCCCAACAGCCGGGTGTGGCGAGAGGTGAGCGAGGGCAATGCACACGGGTCACACAGCCCGCATGGCAGCTGCAGCCTCACAGCTGTGAGGCGTTTTCTGCTTCAGCACCCTCACAGGGCCAGGAAACCCATCTCAGCTGCTGATATTTCCCAGGTTCAGTCAGCATGAAAGAAAAGTGCTTTATTTATGCATCTGAGGCAGTATGACAGCCAGCCTGCAATGGGAAGGGTGGCAGCGATGCTCCCTATCTCCTGCTAAGCTCTCTTTGACGCCGTTTAAAAATTAAGAAACAGAAAGCTTTGTCTGCTGCTTGCCAGGGTCCCAAGTGCTGAGGACAGGACCAGGGCGGCCTCCTCTCCTTGACTGCACATCTGTGGAGCCGGCAAGACCAAGCCCCTGAGAGCCACGCCAGGCTTTTTTGTCTGGAGAAAAGAAGGCTCCAAGGAGACCTTATTGCAACCTGCCAGGATCTCAAGGGGGCTACAAGAAAGCTGCTGAGGGGCTTGTTAGGATGTCGGGCAGTGACAGGACTAGAGGGGATGGATTAAAGCCAGGGATGGGTCGGTTCAGGTGGGACATGAGGAAGAAGTTCTTCCCCATGAGGGTGGTGAGACCCTGGCACAGGTTGCCCAGAGAGGGGGTGGCAGCCCCATCCCTGGGAGTTTTTAAGGTCAGGCTGGATGGGGCTCTGGGTAGCCTGATCTAGCGGGGGATGTCCCTGCCCATGGCGGGTGGTTGGAACCAGATGAGCTTTAAGGTCCCTTCCAACCCTGACAGTTCTATGGTTCTTTATGCAGATTGACCTGTGCTATTTCATCATCATTTTCTGACTCTTCCCTCCATTCCTACAACATCGCTTCTTTTAGGGAGTGACTAATATCCTGGAGCTCTGTATCTTCAACCATGGGAAGCAGGAAGGGCAGCGCTGGCGGCTGGAAGCTTTATCTTGCTATTTAGCCCACAGAGGCAGCCAGCAGAGTTACAATGTCTGTGAAACCTTTATCCCAAAGGTCCCACTGGTTACAAACAGGAAGCCAGAGCCAAGCTCTAGCCACCTTAAAATCCCCTCAAGCTCTACGGCAACATGCAGGGACTAAGCAGTCACATAAGGATGCACAGGCTAAATACCCTCAACCTCATGTTTTAACACTTACATGAGAAAAAGGATACTGCTAATCCATGTTTACTACTGAAAAATACATCCTCTTATGTATTAATTTTGCTTACGGCATTTACAGTACATGAAGCAACTGCCTACCAGCCTTTGATTTCACACTTGGAAGCATGCCCCAGTCACCAGTGACTAGCATGTGTAGTACCTTAAGATAGTGCTGTAGCAGGTTTTCAACAGGCACTGAATGCCCTGTCTTTCCCAAAAGAGCCTTCCAGAAGCTCTTAAGGCACTTAATTTTTTCTCTTTTTAAAAAAACCATAGAATCATAGAACAGTTTTGGTTGGAAGAGACCTTCAAGATCATTGAGCCCAACCTTTATCCTAGCCCTATCAACACCACTAAACCATGTTTTCCACAGTAAAGGGTAAGCGTCGACTCCAGTAAGAGAACTTGCCCTTTACTAGTATGTCTAGTATGAGAGAGAAAACAAAGAGATGAAACAAGTCGAGTTGGTTTCATTCCTTCAGCAAGTACAAACAAATATCAAAAGAAAATAAAACATACCATATATTAAATTAAAAATAGTGCACATGCAAGATTCTTTAGCCAAGAATTGTGCATGCAACCGGTGAGTAGTCATCCAATAAAAAAATAAGCCCAGAAAAAATGAGATAGACTCACCAAATTTTGTACTAGAAATCTCATCACCTTACTGCTAAACTGGGATGCATGGGAAGACGTTTCATGAAATGCAGTCAAAAAACCCATCGCCATCAATTAATGCACAGTCCCACACTGCACTGGAGATCTAGCTCACTGCACATACTTCAGGAGAACAGGTATTTCTTAGGTCACTAACCAAGAATTCCTACAGAAGTGGCTCAGCTGAAAAATAAGGTAAAAACAAGACAGAAACCTTCCACAGCCGCGGCACTCCAGAAGCACTTCACAAGGTCAAGAAAACTGTAAATTGAACCACCAAGGCAGTGGACTTCTCTGTCTCATAATCAGCAACCATAGGAAAAAAAAGGCATCAGTCACAGGAGGGAAAGTAGAGGAAAAAAATTCTTCATCATTGACAGGTGAAAATACAAGCCAAGAAAAGGCTATCATACCCTTGGGTTGACACACACAAAAAGTTATCTTTAGGTAACAAGGTTTCTTTCAGCAACTAAGAGGAGGAATTAGATACAATTCTTGAAGGACAAGGTATTAGTAGGAGCTTTTCTCAAGCTGTTGAGAGCTCTCAGGCTGCTGGGCTCCTGACTGAGATAATGGAGTCAGGGTATTGCTACAGATCATTTCATACCCAATTAACGTCTATTTTAAGGTGATGGCTAGTCATCCAACTCCAAGCTTGCATACGTTACTAGGAGAAAAACCTCTTAGAAAAAGGATCGGCAGAGATCAGGGTCAGGTGAACTTAGAAAACAAGCAGAAGACGGTACTTTTCCAAAGCTAATACAAGACACCATTTTCAACAGACTGCAGATGTTAGAGCCTGATTCTTGAATTCAGAGTGAAATCAAACGTGGTGTTTATCCTGAAAATATAACCATCTCAGCAATTGCTGTAAGAGATGATGTTGTAAAAGGAAGAATGGTGTAGCTGAAGGCCTGCAAAAGCCTGATTATAAAGGTTCTCCTGCAATTCAGCTCAATCCTTCATTAATGTTTGGCAGAGAGAGCTGACCTAGCCACTGTTCACAGCACACTTGAAAGAATACATTAGTGGAGTTCCTTTTCAAGGTCCCCTGAACCAGGACTCCAACAAACCAATAAATGGAAGTTTTTGGATTAAAACATGTTAAAAAAATTACCAGAGAGGCTTCACTCCTAGTAATGAAGTCTTCCTGACACAAGACAACACAGGAACATCTCAGCAACGGAGACAAGTGTGGGAAGAGCAGCCTTCTCAGGTGTAGTGCCACTCCTCTGCTCAAGTCCACCCTGCTTCTCTTTTTTTCATGTATCACTAGAAGTTTTTACAGTGTTGACCCTGCGCATACAATTCAAATTATCACAACAATAAAATCCGAAGATGTGCCGCTTTCATTTTTCTTGCTACCTCAAAGCTCTGAGCAGCAGCAAAAGCACGGGAGATCACCAGTGTCTCCAGGATACAGCGCTGCAGCACTTGAAAACCCATAAACAGTCTCCAAAATTACAAGGGCTAGGCTTAAAAATAAAAATAAAAAATAAACACAAAACGTGCCTTCTCCAGAAAGCAATGACTCCCAGTTGCTAACAGTTTATTATTTCATGAACTAAATACAGTAATCGGAGGAGGGATGTATTAATAGCCAGCACCTCCTACACACTTGCAAGCAGTGAAGGCCTTGGCTTTAATAAAACAACAACTGCTGTAAGCAGTAAAGCAAGTTTTAACTTAGAATTCTCTAATTATTTCTTCACAGCATGTGCAAGGAAAAGGAGTTCATGAAGTTAACACATGACTTTTTACCTACAGGACAGCGAATCATCTTCCAGGTGCCTGAATTCTGATATTTCTGGTCAAAAAGACACAAAGAGCCAGCAGTAGAAATGCACAACCTTTTGCACCATGTCAACTACTCCAAACATACCAGCTAATGCCAATTATGCTGTTAGCAGCATTTACTTGCACAGAAAAGGAGTCCATAACTGACTTGCACCACTCTGCATGCCAAAAAGCAGCCCCACATTCCCTGTGGCTGCTTCACCCTCCTCAGAGCAGGCTGAACATTTTGAAAGAACACACTAGTTTTGGTGAATAAATCCCTGGAGCAGGAGATTGCTTCAAACTGCAAATAGTTATTTTCTAGGTAGCGATGGATACAATTTCTCTCAGACTAAGCCAAGATAATTCAATAGCAATAGATATTGATTCATAACCACAAGCTGGGTGTAGGAAAAAACCAAACAAACCCAAAATTCACTCAACAGTGTATGGCATGGGGTGCCTACACAATCAGCTATTATTCTAGGTGAGCCAGAAAAACAGCTATTAGAGGCAGAACACAGAGAGATGAGGTACACACCTGCCATCCTACCCTCTGCTCGGCAGCTCACGTACCAGCTCGCTCAGCCTTACCTCAGAAAGGCATTTCTTCATCTCCGTGAGGAAGCCTGAAAGCTCTTAGACAAATTCATGGAAGAAGAGCCTATCAAAGGCTGTTAAACACTGGGATGACATAACCTTCTAAGCTGAAAATTGCCCTAAGTACAAGTACACCACGTTCTTCCCCCCTCTTTTTTTTTCCACCTACCCAACTCCATAGACCTCTCTCAGAGACCAGAGTCCAATTCCTCCCAGTAAGTCAAGCTTTGGTACGAGGTCAGATAACTTACAGGCATCACATATTCCAAGTTGCTCCTTATCGCTTTGTACTTCAAGAAAGACTCTCTCAAATCCACGAACACACAAGGCGAGCGTTACTCACCCGTGACAGCGCGTTCCACTTAGGAGTACTACAACAACAGCACTGTGAGCTGGGTGGCAATTCAGTGAGGGCAGGTGAGGAGAAGTAAACAAAAATCCCAAGAGGACTGACCTGGGTCAGCATGTTTTACTGCTAATCTTGTAGGAGGACTTTAAGTTGCTCCTTTTAAGACAAGATAAAATGTTCAAACAAGGTTTCTTCAGTGATGCAAACAAAAAACTTTGAGGCAGTCTGCACAGAATATTATGATTCAACCCACATTTCTTCCCAGTATTCAGGCGCACCCAGCATCATCACGGCGAGCATATTGTAGAGACTGGCAATAGGAATCCCACTGGTATCGCGACTGAACTGAGCACTGCAATTGCTTCAGTTTGTTACCTGTAACTTACATTTGTATTCTACCAAAAAGCTCAAATGCTAAGTACTAACACCTGGAGAAATTCTCTCTGTTTTGATATACCATGCACAGACACGGTCATGGAAGTGCTCAAACACCACATCTCTCAATTTCAACAGTATAACTTTCCTTTTCTTAATCTTCTTCCATGCTGTATCTGGACATAAATGATATTAAATGCAAAATCTATCTGAAAAATATAAATGCATAAACCCAAGAACATGTCTTTCTGGGTTATCCAGATTCAGGAGGCTTTGAAATCCATCAAACTAACCCAAAGAATTCACAGTCTATCTATAAATAGAGCACTGCAAGCAATGGCTAGTATGAATGCACCACGATAGTTTTGCTCCTCAAAAAGATACATTTATAAGCAATTCTGATCTTAATTGCGATCAGATGAAAAATTGGTTCTCCAAAATCCTTTTATATACACAAGTGGCCAGAACCTCAGAATTAAGAAACATTGCCATGAAAGGAAGTCAAATAAAGTAGCAATATAAATCACACGAGCTAGAAAAAATAATTAGCCTGTTGCTTCAATAATTTATATCTACTTTCCAGTCTTGCCATCACACGCCAGCAGCACAATCACATTGCAAAACGCTAGTACAAGTTATTGAGGGAGAGACATCTGCTTCACCCAGATGCAGACGACAGCAGGTATGGGAGATTTTGCCCGACTCCCTCAGAGGCAGCGGAGCCCGCCGGCGGGCGGGCAGTACCACACACGCTGCAGCCCTTCCTGGAGCCCTTCCTGCCCAGACACTGGGAATGGAAGCACAGAGAGCTGCCAGTCAGTTCAGTTCAATGCAAAACTTGACAATTAAATTGATGCTATTGGTTGTGAGGATCGCTATCTATTTCACTGTTGATCATTTAAGCCAAAATCCATCCATATTCACTTTTCTTGACTGAATAGTCAACTCTCAGAACCCAAAAAATGGGGTGCACTTGACCTAACTTGAAAAATTAATCACAACAGACACTGAAGTCCAACCCTGCGATGCTTGCCTCCTTTCACCATCAACAGAAAAATGTAAGCATTTCCAGAAAATAGCTTATCTAAAATATTCTGCTTGCCCACCTGAGGGTGAGATCTTATGAGAGTCTCTTCTGAGCAGTTTCACAGCTTTGGCTTTAGGTAGTTTAGATATCAGAATAGATCAAGCTTCCTCCATCAGTTTCAACACCAGAAATTCACGCCTGCAGACTGGCAATCTGCGTGGAAATCTATAGCTCAGTGACACCCAACATCATCTCGGGCAGAGTTAAGAGTTTAATCACACACTCAAAATTAACAATAGGACAATTAGTCATGTTATTCAGCTATATAGTTAATTCAGGAGACATGCTTGTTTATCTTCTGAGATGATGCACAGAATGTCCATTGTTGGCTGAGAGTTTCAAAATCCACTGTTCCACAAGTATGCTGAGCGAATAGGCTCAGCATCAGACCACAACCAGCCACCCATAACCAACCCCCTTTCTGAAGCCAAGCATTACGGATTTCTAACCAGAATAGGTTTAATATCTTTTTAAGTGAGCATAAAACATGGCTACACCAGTCAGCTTGGCTTTCTTCAGCAGAAAAAGCATCAAGTTGTTTGAGCTGTATCACTGTCAGCTTGGCACACTGATTTTTGACACTCTTAATAGGGAAATCTATTCTCTTGTTCATAGCACCATTGTCCATGCTCTGGGAAGGCCACGATCAGCAACCTTCTTCTGCAGATGCACCTAATAAAGGCTCCATGGGACACGTATCACAGAACCACAGAGCGCGTTGGGTTGGAAGGGACCTTTAAAGGTCATCTAGCCCAACCCCCTCTAGGTGTATGCATACATATATATGTCCAACCGAGTAAGAATATCAGTAAGAGCTACTTCAGACTTCTACAACTCACTTCCTGAAAGGAAGCTGAAGAATTGAAGAATTTAAAATGAAGAATTTAAAAGGTTTACTAACAAGACAGCTGCAGGATTTATTTGTACCTTTTTTCCCAGACTGAGAAAATGCAATGAAAGGCTGGACTGCTTCTTTGAGGACTTCAGAAGGACATAGCAGTTAACCTCAGACTCTTGAATGTGGATCTAGAAAAAGATTCTACAAAATACATTAACTCTGAATGAAAAAAGAGCCAACATTTCTCAGTGCTACACCTCCTGTCCTTCTGAAGAAACAGTTTTTCATAGCGAAAAAGTTGTTAACAGTTACTGCATCTATCATATGAGAAAAATAAAATAATTAAGTGTTCAGAATTCTAGGTGAACTGATGCTAAATCCCAAAACATAAATCTGTTAAGTCCTGGACACAGCCAAGCTCTCAAAGTCAATGAGCTGACTGTTAAAGCCCATGCAGACCAACACATTTACATCCCACCTTGAACGCTGCTCTGCCTAGTTTGACACACTCTGTAGAGTTTAAGAACTAGAAAGCCTGGCATTATGTTCCTTGCTAATGGAGGAGAAAATGCCAAGGTAGCAAAAGCACCAACCTACTTTTCTTTTTTCTTTCTTAGAATCTAAAATAAAAGAAAGCAGATACTCAGCATGACTCTCAATCAAGGGCTTTGCAATAGTTGATATTTTTCCTCTATGCTTGACAATGCTGCAGAACTAGAGTGCGTATTTCAGATCAAGAACATGTTGATAGGAACGAAGTGATGAGAACACTAATTAAGGTAGCTATTCCGTAATCTAATATCCTAGATATCATAGAATCATAGAATGGCCTAAACTGGAAGGGACCTTAGAGATCATTTTAATCCAGCCTCCCTGTCACCTCTCGACTAGATCAGGCAACACATGGGGACCAAACGGGAATCGAACCCATGACCTTGGCGTTGTCAGCGCTATGCTCAACTGACTGAGCTAACCGGCCCCCTAATATCAACAGGAACCAAGTACTTTACTCTGGGATTACAGAAAAGCAAGGAATAAGGACGTTGAAAAGAACAAATGGGGAACACCTTGGTCTACACTAGGAAAACAGTGCCCTTTTCCCATCACTGACACCCTGCTCTACCGCAGAGAACTTTTTTGTGTGTTGTCTCCTCACACCATTACACTGCTTTTAAAGCACTGATACCTATCAGGTCAGACTGAAAAGGTCAACAACTGCTTAAACTGACAAGACAAAGGAAAATGGAGAAAGATTCAGGCCTTGGGAAACAACTCAGCAAGGACATTAGGCTACTGAGCTAATCTTAGAATCAGACTACCTATGAAATGCTTTGGCTTGACACATTGGGCTTCAGGGAACCATGGACCACTGCTCAGAGATGAAAGTCCAAGGATTGCACAACTTGATCACAAGGGAGACCCGAGAGTCCAACATCTTGATGATTTAGCAGTGTAGGTCACTAAACATCCAGCCCACTGCCGTAACAAAGGGTCTTGGAGGCACAGCAGCAATGCAAGTACGTTCACATACTGATGGCAGAGCACATCGGGAGGATGACGTTTTTCATCACACACCAATAGACATTTTAACCAGAATAGAACAGCTGAAAATATTAAGCCCTTCTATCAGCTCCTTTGGAGAAGCAAATCAAGAGTAGGTTTTCCTTTCTCTAATTCAAGGAAAAGTTTCCTAATACAGTTCTGCAAAACAAGACAGTCAAACTCCACACCTGGCAAAAGACCTCATCCACGTGCTTGAGCCCAGGAGAAGCGTGTGTTTCCCTGTGCTGGGGAGGGAGCCGCGGCAGAGCTGAGACTGACGTGCAGGACCATGAATCTCAAGGGCAAAGCCAAGGCTTCAGGCAGCCCCAAAGACACGCTGACTGGGGCCTTTTTTTGCCACATAATGTAGAAAAAACCACATCTCGGACAGAATATAGGGTTCAACAGTGCAACATTGGGCTTTCATAGCACTGCCTGATGGCTCCAGGATCCTCAGGTCTTGGTCACAAGAAATCACGCATTAAGATAATAGAGTCAAAGCAGAGCTAAGCACAGGCTGCAGGAGGAACCTCAAAGGAGTACAGAGAGCATGTGACAAAACCAGGAATAAGCCCCTAACCAAACATCAATATTGAGAAAACAGAGAAGGCTGTAGAATGAAACAAAACTCACCATCCCCTCTTTCTAAAGGCCTGACTTCTCCTTGAGTATTTAAACCAAATAACATCTTGGTTTTCTAATCTTCTATCGCTTGAGGCATGAAATAGTAGTAAAAATAAATGGCAAAGCATGTATCTGCTAATGCTCAGTAACACCTTCCAAAGAGTTCACTCCTGTGCCTTATCAGAAGAAAAATGACTAACATGTTACTTGAATGCTCTAAAAAAATTTCCTTCTTAAAAACCTTCCAGAGAAGTAGAGAATTTTATTTACGGAAACAAAACCTAAAATGAAAGGATCGCTTAAGCCTGCAAATTACAAACCGTTGAAGTGCTTAGACTTCTCCTTCTGCATGAAAAAAACAGAACCACATTTAAGGAAAATACATGAAATAGGGGTTATTACAACGAAGTACAACCCAAATCCATACCAAATCATTCTGCCTGCAGTAGCTGAAAGAGCTGTAGAAGAGTGGAGCTCGTTGGAATTCAAGACATCACAGGAGATGCTTCCTTCCCGTGTCCCTGACCAACCTCTCTCCCAGACTGCGTCTAGCATTTTCCTTGCCTGACCTGTCTGCCTCGAGTCTAATTCTCACCAGCAGTAATCCATCCTTCTTACAAGCCGACTATAAGCAATAATCTCTGTCTGCTACTATGAGTCTGCAATAACTGCAGGCACTCTCTACACAAACCTTCTTCACCTGACCTAATAATAACTCAGATTTTGCAGAGAAAATCCTTGCACAGGACTCCAAAGCATGCCCATACATGAAGTACTCATTTAAAAATATCTACAGAAAAATACAGTTTCTGTACCAGGAAAAAAACAGATTTCTAATTTCAAAAGCAATTAAATACATAGCCACTACGAGCTCTTACAGACTAAGTCCCTATCAGGATAGGAACTACTACTGATTTACTTTCTGGAAATATATTTCTGCCTTCTGGGAATTTAAAACCCAAAATAATTAACTCATATATATAATTAAGAAGATTTTTTTTATATGGCATGTGTGAAAAAGCTTTTTACTATATTAAAATGTACTTACTGATAAAAAGATACCTAAAGATGGAGTGGGAACAAGACTGAACGACAGGGGAAAAAAAGCTCTCAGAACGTGTCTCAGCCACTACACAGGTTTCAGCTTCCGTACTGACTCGTGGCCAGCTCACCTCCGAGTTACTTGCCCTCTGCCAAGCACACGGGCACCTCGCAGTCCTGCTGCCTGCTCGGCCCCACTGCAAAACTGTGTTAGGTTTACCAGCAATATGCTACAAATACACGATTTCCCTCTGCTGTGCTTGCACTATACAACCACACTCAGAAGACCAAAGCTGTTAAACCCTAAAACTCAAAGTGTTTTGTTCTGCTCGCAGCTTTAAAGCACATAAGAATCTTGAAGAGCACTATGTTGCCATAAATACGGCCACTACACCACTGAGTCCATCCCTTTGGTCACTGGACTCTCTCTTCAGTTTGTTTTTCATTTTAGAATAGTTTTTATGCTGATTTTTGCAGTCTCTTACAAGATCTAGAGCTAGACTTAAGGAGTATGGTACAGCAAGTTCAAAAGGGTTTTCAGGCATGGCAGAATACTATTGTACTCCACAGACTTCTCTCTAGGGAGAAGCAACAAATTTAGTTATTTTTTTGCATTTGTCAATTTTCCTCTCACACACCAGCATTATTGTAACCGACCCCTGAGTATTTCAGTTATCTTCGCACAGATAATTACTACTTTAAATTGCTAATTTAAAATTAAGTAATGCTGCCATTCAGGGGAGGACTAGTATTTATTTAACCAAAAACGCTTCACATGGAAAAAGAAACAGTATCAGAAATAAAATCCACAGTTTAATGGGCAACCACAGCAGTTCAGGGATGAAGTTTATTGCACGTGAGACATCAGAATGGAATTACGTTACTCTTAAAGTAGTCTGAACTTAACAGCACACACATCCATTCAATGGATATTTTTATTCCTCTGTCCTACACAATCACCTTAAGCCTGCAAACAGGTACATCTATCTGTAGATGACTGTAAGCAAAAGTTTAAAAGGTTTAATTGTCACTGACTAACTGCTGCTGACACTTTCAGGGTCTTTATTTTTCCCAGTATCACGCTTGCAATTCCAAAAAGGTGGTGCAGGGTCTCATGTGCTGTGAAGTTTTTCAGTGTCCTTCTCCAGAGGTGTATTTCTCTTGAATTTATTTACTTTACAACTCTGAAGTTCTGGATTTATTTTAGCAACACCTGTCTGAAAGGCCATTGCAAATGACCCCATGCGGAAGCTGGACTGGGTTATTGCCACCACTGGCAAAGCTCAGGTGGGAGAGAACTTAGTCTTGCAGTGGTGCTCAGTGAGCCCCCCGGCACGCACTGCTCTGCACCCACTAAACACATCTCAGTCCTCTGTCCTATATCAAAGCTTGGATTTCTCTTAATCAAAAAGAATCATAATGTCTTCCACGGAAAGCAAAAAAAAGATGAACAGCTTTCTCAGACAATACTAGGACCAACGAGAACAAACAATGAATAGAATATGAAAACAACCTGCAAAGGAGCTATTCTTTCCCTTAAATTACAGATCCAATGTTGAGAACATAAATGGAACAAGGGTTACACATACCTGGCTTTGTTACGAAAGCAATGCTGATTTTTTATTTTTATTTTTTTAAAACGTGCTTTGCCAGGTAGTACGAATGTGTATTTCCCTAATGCAATTCACATTGCCCTCGGAATCACAATACGTGAGTGCCTCACAATTCCTTCTTCAAACTGTCAACCCTCCCTTTTTGCTGAGCAAGTCCTTGGCTGTCAACCAGAGAGACGGGAGCTAAGAGAGAAAGTCACAGGAATATCAGTACCCGTTTGACATATGCTTTTATTTTGCCCTACATCAAGTGTAGGGGGCCAGACCAAGTTCCTGACCGAGGCAAGCTCCGGCACAGAACGAAGCTCTAGGATCTTTGGCCCTCGCTCCCATCACAGAGCGACAGCGTACACGGCCGTAACTCAAGCAAGCCTCCAGACACAAGTGAAGCTTAGACATAAGAGAGAAAACAGCTTGAAACCAGTGAAATCAGTTCAACTTCCATGTCCAAATACCGAAGTTACTGGTGCACTGTCCTAGGCATAGGGCAGTCTCTTCTCCTCGAAGTTGAAAAGAAAAAGCTTGTTGTTTTGTACATTCACCAGAAGTGAGTGTACTCACTTAAAGAAATCCTTGTTATTTCCAGCCATGAATCTTGCTCTCAACAAATGCAGAGAGCATCAGGTGTTTAGGATCATCAATTCCCACAAGCACACCTGCACACACCAGAGCCAGCAAACCACAGGGAAAAAATATCACCACTGGTACTGCTTCACCAGAAATCAAAAATGTCAGATATAATCACCTGGAGAGAAAATAGGGAATCTTTTATACATAGGACTGATCATTTGACATGTAAACAATACATTGAGTAGCAGCGAGGTTATTATTTCCTTCTCCTTCTGTAATACCTATACTCACTACTTAAAAATGTGAAACAGACAGTAGATAAAAGAAAATGCATTAAGAATCAAAACATAAAGGTACAGAATCTGTATTTTCATGTTTCAGTTCCCTACCCTGACACAGACTACCTACACTGCCTCGAGGAAAAAGAAAATAAATAAAAAATCCCTTGCTGCCTCCATACTTCCATTCCACACATAAAATGGAGGCAATGCCACCTCATTACCTCACCACAATCTCCCAAGGGTAAGGGCGAGCCAAATATTGTGAAATGTTCCCATACAGTGGGACTGAAGGTCATACAGAAGAAGGTACGAGTAAGAAACATCTTGAACTAGTGTTAAAAGTATTTTACTACCCTTGCAGATGGAGCACTCCTGCAGCCTTAGTCACCAAGTGAGCTCCAGCAGGCTGCCAAGGAAAAACTGTGTTTTCCTGTTCACTCTGTGAACTAGAGTGCGATGACAGTACATACATCCTCACATTAAAAAAAAGGAACGTAACATGCGTGCTTTTGTCTATTGAATGTCTGACAGTGGTTTCTTTGACTATGAAAGAAAGCTTGTAGGCTCTTGCTATTTATTAGTGACACAGAGATTATCCGCACACTAAAATATCACAAAATTTGTTCACAGCAGGTAAAATTCACACCCTGCAGTGAACCAACAAAAAACCACTTAAACTCTTAATTTCAGACTTCATGGCTGAGCCAGAGTCAGACTTCTAGTAGCACTACATGAGGATATCTTTCTGGAGCAGAATATAAAAAGCACTTTTGTCTTGAGGGCATTTCCTTCACGGCATTTTTTGTTTCCTACAAAAAAGTCAAGGGAATCTGTTATAATCTGAAGTCCAAAGCAATCTCTCTTATTTACATTAGTTGACTCAAGTAAGACTAGACAGTGGTACACCCCTGAACTTCCATGATTTTTAAAATCAGGAAAACATATAGAATTTGGCTGTCTTGTTAAAACAAAATCCCATCACATTTTGGTTTTGAACCCAAATAGTTATGAAGATACATGAGAATGAGAGAGCATGTGAACCAGGGAGCAAATATGGGGACTTCACCATTCTTTACAGTCAGCCAAGCAAGCAACAAATGTGAAAACAGAGAACAAAGTTAGTACTTCAGAGAGACATTCCTATACATAAGTAGCTAAGAGACGACCTGGAAATACTAAGGAAATAGGAAAAAAAACCCCCATAGCTGATAAAGGTATGCCTTCAGAAATTACTTACAGCAAAAAAAAAACCAGATTCCTTAAAAGAAAGGGTACAAGAAACATACATTGAAGAGCAGGACAAAGGATGGCAAAAAGTCAGCCCCAGGTCCTAGGGTTCTGCCCTCCTCTCTCGCAGAAACACACAGAAACCGAGCACGTAAAACCTCGGGCTCTGTCCCCCACCGGCGCCCGGCGGGATGAGTGTTTCTCCGCCGACCGAGCTCCAACTGGAGGAGCGGAAAGTTGGATCCGCAACAAAGATCATTTTTCCACCGCGGGTTTAATTTTAGCAGGGCGCTAACAAAAGGCACCGCTCCCACCGCCCCACACGCGGCATTTCCCCGCCCGGCTCAGCAAACCCGCTTCCTCCCCGAGACACGATGCCGGGACGCAACCGTTCGGCTGCTTTAGTCTAAAAAAACAG
>NW_009731068.1:0-6222 GCF_000703405.1 Apaloderma vittatum
TTCTCTGGCTCCTTCACAGTCTGTGACCATCGGCGTTTCCCTTGTTACACTTCAGCACAGAAATACTGCCCTTGGCCTCTGACTATGTTGGACCATGTCCTGCAGGTGTTGTCTCCATAGCAGGACCCCAGAGTGACAGGAATCCCTGGGACATCAGCAGACCCAAAAGCAGACAAGGCCTTTCCTCTTGCTCTGGATGAATCTGTGCTGAGGGAGAAGGCCCAGACAGATGATGGCCACAAGTATGAATCATATAATCATTAAACAATAGAATGGCTTGAGTTTGAAGAGTCCTTAAAGATCAGCTACTTCCAACTTCCCTGCCATGGGCAGCGACACCTCCCACCAGACCAGGTTGCTCAAAGCCTCATCCAGCCTGGCCTTAAACACTTCCAGGGACAAGACATCCACCATTTCTCTGGGCAATCGGTTTCAGTGTTTCACCATGCTCATAGCAAAAACTTCTTCCTAATGTCTAATCTAAATCTACTCTGCTCTAGTGTAAAACCATTGACCCTTGTCCTATTACCACACACGGTTGTAAACAGTCCCTGCACAACTTTCCTGTAGCCCCCTTTAGGTGCTAGAACGCACCTGTAAGGTCTCCCTGGAGCCTTCTTTTATCCAGGCTGAATAGACACAAATCCCTCAGCCTGTTCTCATAGGAGAGTTGCTCCAGCTCTCTGATCATTTTTGTAGACTCCTCTGGACCCACTCCAATAGGTCAATGTCCTTCTTGTGTTGGGGGCTCCAGAGCTCAATGCAGCATTACAGGATGCCTTTGGCCTTCTGGACCACCTGGGCACACTGCTGGCTCATGTTCAACCAGTTGTCACCAGTGCTTCCAGATCCCTCTCTGCCGGGCTGCTCTGCAGCCACCCCTTCCCCAGTCTGTAGTGCTGCATGGGGTCAAAGTGTAGGATGCTGCACTTGATCTTCTTGAACTTAATACCATTGACCTCAGGCCATCAACCCAGCCTGCTTAGGTCCCTCTGCAGCATCTCCAAACTCTCTGGCACATCAACACTGCCCCCCAACTTGCTGCCATGTGCAAACTTACTAAGGGTAGACTCAATCCCCTTATCCAGGTCATCAATGAGATGTTGAATAGGGCTGGTCCCAGTACTGATCCCTGGGGGACACCACTGTTATTGGACTCCAAGTGGATGAAGCACAGTCGCCACCACTCTCTGAGCCTGGTCATCCAACCAGTTTTTAACCCAGTGAAAGGTGCATCGATCCAAACCATGGCCCGCAAACTTTTCCAGGAGGATGGTGTGTCAAATGCTTTGCTGAAGTTGAGGTAAACAACATCCACAGCCTTCCCCTCATCCACTATACAGGTCACGGAGTCATAGAAGGAGATGAGATTGGTCAGGCAGGACCTTCCTTTCTTAAACCCATGTTGGCTGGGCCTGATTCCCTGGTTGTCTTCTACATGCCACTGGTGGCACTCAGGATGATCTGCTCCATAACCTTGCCAGGCACTGAAGTCAGGCTGACAGGCCTATAGTTCCCCAGATCCTCCTCTGGCCCTTCTTACGGATGGGTGTCATGTTGGCCAGTCTCCAGTCATCCGGGATCTCCCCAGTTAGCCAGGATCAGTGATAAATGACAGAGAGTGGCTTAGCGAGTTCTTCTGCCAGCTCCCTCAGTACCTTAGGATTAATCTTATCCAGACCCATGGACTCGTTGGTATCTAATTGGCACAGCAGGTCACTAGATACCTCCTCCTGGATTACAGGAGGGGTATTCTGCTCCCAATCCCTGTCTACCAACTCAGGAGCCCAGTTGCCCTGAGGACAGCCAGTCTTCTTTTTAAAGAGTGAAGCAAAGAAGGTATTAAGTGCCTCAGCCTTTTCCTTATCTTCTGTTACTATGTTCCTCCCCGTTACAGAAATGGCCAGATTAAGTTCTAACTAAGCTTTTACTTTTCTAATTCGCTTTCTGCCCTTTTTCCAAAGCTGACACAGTCTTTTTTTTTTTTTTTCCTGAGTTCTTGTGAAAGCTCCCTGCTCCACCACATCAGTCTTCTTCCCCATTGGTTCATTTTACTGTGTATAAGGACAGTTTACTCCTGTGCCTTCATAATTTCATTCTTAAAGTAAGCCCAGCTTTCCTGGACCCCTTTGTTTTCAAGGGCTGCTTCCCAAGGGATTCTCTGAACCAGCATCCTGAATAGTCCAAAGTCAGACTTCCAGAAGTACAAGGTAGAGGTTTTGCTGATGATTCTCCTAACTTCACCACATATTGAAAATCTAGCGTATTACAGTCACCGTGGCCAAGGCGACCTCTGACCACCATATCTTCCACCAGCCCATCCCTGTTCACAAACAGTAGGTCTAGCAGGGCACTGCCCCAGGTAGGCTCACTCACCAACTGCAACAGGAAGTTGTCATCCATACATTCTAGAAACCTCCTGGACTGCCCTCTTTCTGCTGTGTTGTATTTCCAGCAGACATCTGGTAAATTGAAGTTCCCCACGAGAACCAGAGCTAGTGAACGAAAGACATCTCTATGCTGTTGAAAGAATGACTCGTCAGTGTCTTCTTCCTGGTCAAGTGGTCTGTAGCAGACTCCCACTAGGATATCAGTGCCATCGGCCTTCCCCTTTATCCTTATCCATAAATACTCCACCTTGGCTTGCCTAAAATTGAATTCTAGGTAGTCAAAGCACTCGTTAGCATATAATGCTACGCCACCACCTCTCTTTCCTTGCCTATCTCTTCTAAGGAGCCTGTAGCCATTCGTTGTGGCACTCCAACTATGCGAATAATCCCACCACGTTTCTGTGATGTCAATTATATCATGGTTTCCCTGGTGTACAATAGCTTCTAATTCTTCCTGTTTATTTCCCAGGTTGTGGGCTTTGGCACACACACACTTGAGCTATGGTACACACATCGCCTCCAATGCTGGTATGCAGTACGTCACCCCGAGTCCTATCCCTAGCAGTCCTGGGTTCGTCATATATGACAACATTATGCACCTCAAGTGGGACAGCAGACTGAAGGCCGTACTTAGGATAATTTCTAGTGAGCCTGGTTTTATCTCCTTCCCCCTTTGAGCTTAGTTTAAAGCCCTTTCAACAAGTCCTGTGTGAAGATCCTTTTCCTCCTTTGGGACAGGTGTATTCCATCTGCCGCAAGCATACTAGGTGCGATGTAAACTTCCCCTTGATCAAAGAATCCAAATTTCCAACAATGGCACCAGGTTCTGAGCCACACGTTGATCAGGTGTGTTCTCCATCCTCTGTCAGTGTTTTTCCCTTCCACTTGAGGGATTGATCCTCATGTGTTGCCTGGTCTAGTCGAGAAGTGACATCCCTGCCCATGACAGGGAGGTTGGACTAGATGATCTCTAAGGTACCTTCCAGCCTATGCTATTCTATGATTCTATGATTCTATGATCACCTGCACACATGGTCCATGTCCTTTTTTATTGCCTTTGGACTTCCCTCTACAACTTCATCACTACCAACCTGGACAACTAACAAAGACTAGTAATCAGAAGGCTGCACCAGACCAGGCAGCTTCCTCTTCACATCCCTGACCCGAGCCCCAGGGACACAGTAGACATCCCTGTGGGTTGGGTCTGGTTGACAGATGGTGCCCTCTGTTCCCCTCAGAAGAGAGTCCTCTGCTACAATTACTCTTCCTTTCTTCTGAATGAAGTTGTAAGGCACAGAGGCGAAAGATAAGCCCTAGATGACTCACTGGTTGGATCTTCATCTCCATCTCTACCCTCCTGGTCCTCAAGTCCCAAAGCCCCATACCTATTACGCAAGGGCTGTTGGGAAGGCGAGGGAGATGAGTGGGAGGGTTTTTGTTTGCATCTCCAATGAGGGACCTCTCTCCGTTTCCCCTTGTCCCTTAGGTCCCCTCCTTTTGCCTGGTGACAGGCCAGGAGGGGATCCTCAACTTCTTGTTGAGCCTCTTCCTGCTGTCTTTGCCTCAGGGTGTTGTTCCACCAATCTATTTCACTTTCGCACTCCCTGATGCTTCTCAACCTCTCTACCTCCTCCCTCAGTTCAACCACCTGCTTGAGTAGGTCATTTATTTGATGACATTGCACACAAACGGTGTTTCTGTCTCCCTCCAGTTCAAGTGCCAGGCTCAGGCATTCACTGCAGCCAGAGACCTGCACAGCCACATGTTTGTGCAGGAGCTCAGTCTGAGTTCCCATACTCTTTCTTCCTGTGGTTTTTGGCCGTGTCATGAGCATGATTGTTCCTCTGGCCAGAAAGGAATCAACCACTGATTGCTACTTCACTCACACACTGCTCATGTGCCCCTGTACACTGCTGTTCCTTCCCTTTCCCTCTCTCTCACTAGCTGAGCTCAGCTCATGTCTCCCTCTACAGAGGCTAGCTGTCACTATCTGGGCTGCCACCAAGGTCATCTAAAGCCAAGAAAATCTCAAGAACTGCTGAGGAGGTGCTGGGAGCCACTCTGGTGAAAGAAGACTGAAGTTCCTCAGAGCAAAAAAACAGGACCTGGACATGTTCCTGGTGTTACCTGAGGACCAGCAGAAACTGCACAGAGAGGGAATGATGCCAATGAGCCCACCAAAACTGTCCTGAGAGCCCTGTTAGAGCTGCAATAGCATCAAACCCTCCCAGCAGAAACCAAATTGTGTGGAACAATGAACCATCAGAGAGTAATGGGGGAGCAAGAGAAAAGGAAGCATCATGTCCTTTCACATGGGAGTTCTTGCTGCATCATCCTGGTTCGAGTTAAACCAGAGCAAATTCTGTTCAGTTATTTTACTTTTCAGCTATGTCTCTTCCCAGAGACAGCATTTTCTGAAGCTAACAGCCTGGTTTTGCAGACAGTGTCACCTACTGGAAGTGGTAAAAGCTGATATTTAAAGCAACTAGGAATGATACGCATGCAGAAAGGCTCTTGTTTATACTTACTGCTATAGTAACAGGGTCATTGCAAAGTCTTGTGTGCCATGTTGGGATGCTGCAGTATAAGAATCACAGTTGCAGGGAGAAGTGAGCAGGATAGCTGACCCAAAACATTCCATTCCATATATGTCTTATTTAGTATAAAGTGAGGGATTGTGGGAGTTAATAACTCTTCTATAATGGCTGGCATCCATCTATTCTTGCCACCAATCCTTGAGTTCCCAAATACAGATTCAAAATCCAGTTCCTGTATCTCATTCTCAGCTAGAGGTGATTTCACTCAGGACTTCCCTGGAGAATGCCTGATCTGTAGCATCAGTGGTGCGTGCCATCAGGGATTATGTTCAACAGTGTTTTTTTAATGTATTCATACGTATCTCATTATTTTCATTGTTTCCTTAATGGTAACATTACTGTCCCAGGAAAGTAATTTTAGTTTTGTTTTCTAATCTGTAATCCCCTCTGCCTTATTACTTTTTACAATCCATTTCTGGGAAGCAAGAGGCTTTAATAGAAAGTATCCATCGCTTGTTTAATGTCCCCACCAGAACAAACGCTTGACAAGAATCTGGAAGAGAGGCATGAGTGCGGGGCCCATTTCCTAACAACTTTGCCACATAGAAGGCCATGCGGATGGACAGAGTGCCAATCACATGCCTGAGCGGGAGACCAGGCATCTGAGCTGAGACTTCTGCCCATGCTGACGTGCTTCTGCCCCGGAAATGCTTCGAATTCTCATTCCGACATTTAAAGAAGCCTTCATATGGGAAAGCACGAGGCATCATCCAGGAAATGAAAAGGCAGCAGAGCAGGAAACAGGACACAGCCCATAGCATGAGCTGGTGTGGTATGCTCTTGACATGAGCTTCTCAGACAATTATGACTTCCACCAAGGCTGCCTCTGGGCCTGAGGCAATGCAGGATGACTATAAAAGTCAGCCCAACTCTCAGCTCTCTCATTCATTTCTCTCTTCTCCTCCTTCGGAATCAGGTGGGTATAAACTTTCTTGTCCTGCTGCTTCTAGTCCAGGTCTTTCCTCTGTGCATGTCTCAGCTGACACAGGCTGTTATGGCCCAGCGCTGGGAGCTGCTTCTCCTGGGAGAGGGAAGGGGAGGAAAGGTGTTCTGCAGAGGGATTCTGGGACCACGCTGAGGTGGCTGTTGGGCTTCAAGCTGGGCTGCGTATGCTGGACCAGGAGAAGATTTGGCTCCTCTGTGCTTAGGTGCGGTGCTGCTTTACATGTGTCTCCATTTTGTGCTCACCCCGGTTCTCTGTTGTAGGTGAACCACCAGCTCCAAGAGAGATGTCC
>NW_009731069.1:0-4912 GCF_000703405.1 Apaloderma vittatum
TATAGCTATAAAATAATAAATAAAATTAGATAAGGAGCTGGGACCTTTTCAAGTCTTCTGATTTCTTAAAACACTGAATCTAGTTGTTCTAATTGTTCTAGCGCCAGCATACTGTATTGTAACTTTGAATATCTTTTTTGGAGTTGGTAAGTCAACAGAAAACTAGTAAGGAGTAATTGTTTTCAATATCTTCCTTAAAAGGCACAGTGCAGTAGAGGTTTGCAATTTTTTTTGTATCTGTATGACTTCTCTTTTCTTGCAACAGTAGAATAAAACCCTCACAAACTGAATTTCTTTATTGTGAACTCATTTTCAATTTAAACTGTAGGGTCACACTACCTCAGCTGCTCTATGCATTATGTGAAGCTCTACGAGCGTGTTCCATTCACCGTAACACATCTCGCACACTGAAATACATTACAAAAGAGCAGGAGTTTTGACGCCACCATTTGTTTGTACTTAGTGTCAAGCACAACAGCTACATGTAACTGGAGGAAAAAAGCTGGCTGAACAGAGGAACAGCCTGAGGGGAAAGCGCCGGCCGACACTGGTGAGAGCAGAGAACCCTGAGTGAGCCAGCCTGCAAACATACACAGTGGCACAACCCGTGGCCGGGCACTGAGTAAATCCGAATGGGCTGATGCAGAACTGGGTACTCACAATCCCAGCCAGGGGTAAGTCACCCCAGCCGACATGGAAGTCGAAATCCATAGACTTCCCAGACAGAAAATTAGCGCAGGGCCACCAGCAACCCCACGACAGCCTACAACGGGGCAGCTTTCTCCCTGTTAAATTTCATTGGTGTTAAGCTCCATTATGTGCAGCAACAGCCCAGTTACACATCTTCACTTCTACAGAACTGTAGTTTTTGTTTATGGTAGCAACTGTCCCGTGACTTGAGACTAATATTTTCCTTTACCTTGGACACAGGAAATAAAAACTGTTGCAGGGGGTTGGAAGAAAAGTTTAAAATTTAAACGACCAGGAAAAGAATATTAAACTGCGGAAGAAAAAGAACTAGAGGAAGATCAAAACCTCTTAGATGCAGTATAATTGGGTACAGGTAGCGAAGCTTATAAATCAATACTGAGCACAGCAAAATGAATAAACTAGCAAGGTAGACCATTTTCGTCTCTCTAGTATCCACTTGCTGTGCAGTATTTACTGCTGATTTTCTGTAACAAGATTGTACTCAAACATACCTGTTTGAGAAGTTCCTTATATGTTATTTTCTCTTTGGTGTTTGTTACAGGACTGTCATAAATAATGGCAATTTGGTCTCCTCGTCCATTCTCAACATGACGATCTACAGCATTGTAACAGATATTCAGCTCTCCACCTGCAAACCTAAAAAAGAAGTTGGAAGTATGTAACAGCCAGCCTTCCAAACTAATATGACTTTTTAATGTTTTTTTTAAGGAATTAGAACATTTAATTAATATATAGCTCATAAAATATTATAGTCCATTCAGGAACTAAGAATTTGCTAAATTTGCGCCTGATCTAACTTTCTTTGCATCAATCATCCTGATTTTTATGGCTAAGGTTTCATAGAAAAAGCACACATTCACATATAATAATCTGACACTATGATAATACATTATTAGCCTACTTGGTATTGGCATGCATGCATATCCTTTTTGAGAACAGGTTCAGAATGCAAAATATTCTTATTCATCTCTTGGCAATAACAGTGGAACATACAAGCATCTCTAACTCAATGAAACTGATCCCAACAGTTATAAAATCCTATACATTTGTCTGATATTCATAAAGCATTTGACACTACCATGTTTTATACCAGTGACTCAAAATCCCTTGTAAAGCGAAGTGAGTCATAGCCTCTTCAAAAGCCAGACATTTACAGAAAAATCTCACAGTCTAAAGAAAAACACTTTCCAAATTTGGGTTTCATTTTTATTGTCATTTTACACAGAAAAAGAAAATTCATGTGCAGCATAAACCTCAAGTAAGAAAATACAAAGGGCACCAGATACAAAGATCACTGTTAACTGAAAGTTCACACTAAATAATACTCTTTCCTTTTCTATCTGCATGGATCTTTCTACAGCAAAAAAAAAAAAAAGCACCACAGAAAAAACACAGTTGAGAGTTTCCAGAAAGTTCTACGGAGATGCTTTACTGTGATAGTGTATTTTTATAACGCATTATAATGCTGACAGAACTGGACAGATGGCCTAAAGTAACCCACTACTAATCAAAAAAGTATTTCTTTCTTCACCTTTTCTGTCTAGTGAAAGACTGCTCTAAAATATCCTGGTTTAGACACTATCCATGTGTCCACATGCACAGATGCCATAGGATAGTGTTTATTTACAAAGAGCAGTAATTATTAAATCAAAACCAGTTCAAGCTGCAACAATCCTTTATTGTGACTCCTTTACAAAACCATTAATAAAGAGAAAGTGGGGGACGAGGAAAGTAACAACAACATTCTATACTACAAACCCTTTCTCACAAAAGAAGAGCCATATGAACAGCAAAGAAGTGGAAGTTGTTCCATGTAATACAGAGAAACTTTCTATTACGGTCATAAAAGTTCTGTAGGATTCAGATCAGCCATTGATTTCCTATCAAATCATTGTAGGGTAACATAAACAAGGGAGCACAGTACTTGGGCTACTATGCATAGATGAGCCACTTAAGAATGGTCAAAACATGAGCAAGCACGAGATCTCCAATTCTTCCAAAGATACATCGCAACATCAGCACTGCCACATAAATTTCTAACAATCCCTCACAAACGACTACGTGAAAAAGATGCGACTGCAGGTTGAAACAAAAACCAAAACTATCTAGACAGTGAGATCAGAGCTTTGCTACCCTGTTCAGAAGAAAGGAGGCTCTTACAGAATCAGAGAAGCAGAGGCGCACCATGACCACAACTGCAAGACTTCCATTCCTCTACTCTCACCCAAGGACATGCTCAACTACCATATCCTGGCTGATAAATAAAAGCTACCTGGCTTTGAAAAACTGTCCTATGTTGCTGCAAACTTCTGTTGATTCAGTGATTCCCAAGAAGAATGTCTGTGAGGTACTTTGATTTGCTTGAACAAGCTTTAGTTGGAAAGAAATAGCAGGATGAAACCATGACCCACTCTTGGAATAAGGACATCAGTGAGACACTCCTATTTAAAACTAAGGCCTAGAATAAAAAAGAAAATATTCCAACAGACTGCAGAAAGATCAGTGGTGGATCTGCACAATGTTTGTAAGAGCCGCCAGGAAATCTTGCCATAATAAGCAGGACTGTAAAATGTTCATCTGTTGGTAACAAGACTATTATCTCAATGTGCCTTACAAACCTATTCCAAGTCTGAAGGACCTTATTTTAGGCTATGTTTCTAATGCTGAGAAATTAATAACATTCAACAAATGGAGCAGAGGAAGAATTAAACAAATTAAAAGAATAAACTGTAACAACTCTAATACATAAAAGAAACTGCATTCAGTTCGTTAGCACTGAATCGACCATCCACTCATCTACCATCCACTGATTCTACCGCATAAAAAAATGACAGGGCTCTTCCTGTCAAAAATCATATCAGAATATAAAACTGGTTATACTATCTCAGAATCATAGAATTGTTTCAGTTGGAAAAAACCTTTAAAATCATCATCCCCAGCTATTAACCTAACACTGCCAAGCCTACTACTAAACCATGTCCCTAAGCACCACATCTGGACATCTTCTAAACATCTTCAGCAATGGAGATTCAACCACTTCTCTGGGCAGCCTGTCTGAATGCCTGACAGTCCTTTCAGTGAACTAAGTCTTTCCTAATATCCAATCTAAACCTGCCCTGGCACAACTGGTCCTATTGTTTGTTACTTGGGAGAAGAAAGGGACACCCACCTTGCTACAACCTCCTTTCTAGTAGTTGTAGAGAGCGGTAAGGTCTCCCCTGGGCCTCTTCTTCTCCAGGCTGAACAACCCAGCTCCCTCACACACTCCTCATAAGACTTGTGCTCTAGACCATTCACCAGCTTTGTTGTCCTTCTCTGGACAGGTTTCAGCACCTCAATGTCCCTCTTGTAGTGAGGGGCCCAACGCTAAACACAGTATCAAGATATAGCCTCACCAGTGCCAAGTACAGGAGTACAGTCACTTCCCTGCTCCTGCTGACAACACCACTCCTGATACAGCCCAGGTATCATGTCCTGCCCAGGAGAGAGGGGCACTAGTGACTTAGATTCATAACTACCCAATGGAGTGGACAATGGTGAGACAAGTCTCAAGGTCCATACACAAACATTTATTAATTTCTCACAATGTATAGATTAGATTCACGACAATTGGTTTTAGCTAAATGACACATTAAGGCAGACAATATACTAGAACCGAATGATAACCAGGAAAAGACTAGGTATACAATAAAACTACAGCAAGCTGCATGTTACTTAATGATAACAAGAAAAAAAGGACATAAAACAACTTCTCACAGGCAGTATTATACTTAATGATTACAAGACAGAAATGAAGTCTAAACTAAGCAAGCAGTATGATAGGCCCTGTATTACTCAGTGAGAGAGAAGAAAGGGAAAGAAAGAGAGATAGGAAGAAGGAAGGGGGAGGGGGAGAGAAGAGAGGGGAGAGAGAGAGAAACAGAGATCACCGGTCTAGGTTCCCGCATTGGTCCAGCCAAGCAGAGTTCAGGATGCATCCGTTGTTATGTTCTTGATTTCTTCCAGTTTCTTCTTCATCTTCTTATTTCTTTGTCTTCTTTCATTTTTCTCCTACATTCTTCTTCTGCTTCTAACTCTGTACCTTTTCTTCTCTCAATTCATACACACTTATCTATATTTGGATGCACAGTATGTCCGGTAGAGATACAAACTCTCCCTATATCATAGAATCATAGAATGGCCTAGGCTGGAAGGGAACTTA
>NW_009731069.1:5365-5626 GCF_000703405.1 Apaloderma vittatum
CACGTTGCTGGCTCGGCTGCCCATCAACACCCCCAGGTCCCTCTCTGCCTGGCAGCACTCCAGCCACTCCGCCCCAAGCCTGTAACACTGCCAGGGACTGCTGTGATCCAAAAGCAGGACATGGTACTTGGCCTTGTTGAACCTCACACAATCAGCCTCAGCCCATCGATCCACAGACCATCGATCCAACCTGTCCAGATCCCTCTGCAGAGCCTTCCTACCCTCAAGCAGACCAACACTCCCACTCAGCTTCATGCCCTC
>NW_009731069.1:5704-6406 GCF_000703405.1 Apaloderma vittatum
CCACCTGCCACCAGCCGCCAACTGGATTTAACTCCATTCACCACCATTCTTTGGGCCTGGCCATCCAGCCACTTTTTTACCCAGCAAACAGTACACCCGTTCAAGTCATGAGCAGCCAGTTTCTTCAGAAGAATGCTGTGGGAAACAGTGTCAAAGGCTTTACTGAAGTCCAGACGGACAACATTCACAGCCTTTCCCTCATCCAGTAAGTGGGTGACCTTGCCACAGAAGGAGATCTGGTTTGTCAAGCAGGAGCTGCCTTTCATAAACTCATGCTGATTGGACCTGAACTCGTGGTTGTCCTGTTTGTGCCTTGGGATGGCACTCAAGATGACCTGTTCCATATTTCTCTCTGGCACCAAGGTCAGACTAACAGGCCCGTAGTTCCCCAGATCCTCCTTCTGGCCCATTTTGTAGACTGGCGTCACATTTGCTAATGGGTTGCTTCACAGCAACGTTTTAAATCAATATTCTAACAAGGTATACCTATCCTTTCAGTAAGTGTTTTTTCCCATATATCCATGAAAGCAACAGCCTTTGATAATCCATGTTATGCATAACTTAGATCTAATAAAGCATCTTTTTAATCATTTGAGTGCAGTTACCCAAATTAGGACACCCTTTGCGTCCCTTTAAAGATGTCTACAGCAGTGTCCTAGGAGTTGCTGCCTCTTCCTACCTGGGGCTCAGCACCTCCCATCT
>NW_009731070.1:0-3894 GCF_000703405.1 Apaloderma vittatum
GCAAAATCCATGAATCAGTCCGCTACAACCTGTTAGAATAAATAGCCAATGGCTAGTTCATGGTCCAGTAACTGAAAGAATAAAAAGCCCATCTTTAAAGGCTCTTTAGAGAAGAAAATATCTTAAGTCAGATGAAGGTTTGAGGCAATACTGTTAATGTCCTTCCTAGATCTCTGAAACACTTTTTCAGACTAAGCGTATCAATGTGTCTCTGTTTCCACCATTAAACAGGCAAATAAATCAACATATTCTTTTTCCATTTCCCCCTGAGGTCCAGAGATTGCTGTTGCTGAATCGATTCAGTGGAGCAAAACATTACTAAAAGGAATTCTGTGCTCAGCTTTATCTTTTCTTCCTGAGAGCAGGAGAATTTGCAAGTATTAATAGGACATGCAGCTTGCGTGTTGTGGAGTAATGCACACCAATGAACACTGATGATGATGGGAGAAGCGACATGCCACCTTTGCAGCTGGTGTGTGATACGCATAACCTCAAAAGCCTCGGGAGTTCTTATCCTTTATCTCACTGTCTTTTTACTGAGATTCATTGTTGCAGGTAGCCCACTTTCATCTCTCAACTGGCTGACTCAGCATTTGGTCATGCATGAGATATTACCTACTGAATACTGACTTAAGCTGGCATTTTAGTAGATGTGCTTTGCTAACCATTGCACTGTTCTATGGAAATGAGAAAAAAGAAAATCCAAACAAAAACTTTTGCAAAAGAAGATTCAACTTTAAAGTGTATGGTGGGCCTTGCTGAAAGCATTAATTTGATGATTTCTTCATCACTGGCCAAAATCCCAGCCAGCTAGCTTTCATATCTTCTTTGACACAACTCATTTTGTAGTCTAATAATTGGAGAACTATCAATGGAGGAAGTTACCCACCTTCCTGACGGCAAATCAGTTTATCCAGAGTATGTCTTTGGAGGGGTCTGTTCCTCTCCACTGATTATAGGAGCTCTGTAAAAAAACTACATTCCAAATCCAGGCACTCTAATTAAGTTTAGGTTAAAGGAATACAGGTCAATTTTTCATGTGCATATTATATTCACAGAGAAAATTGATCCACACCAAAATCATACACCATAGTTGCGTAAAACATTTACACTTCTAGCTGAACTCCAAGTCTTCTTTGTCTTCCACCAGCATTGTCAGATGTGCCAAAAAATGTAACAGAGCTGCATGACACGTCTGAGCACAAACATTCCTCTGTGTGTTTCACCATAGTATGGTTTCTTTATTCCAATTCTGAAGCGCCCTACAACTCCTTTCTTTTTCCACAAAATGTTCAGTAAATTTGAGCTTCAGTTGTTTCCAAAAGATGCTCTCCTTAGAATTCACTACATATGGTTTTATTTTCATATTGGAAATGCAATTTCATTTTGCAAATTACTTCATTATTAGCAATTTGTAGGGTGATTGCTCAGAGTTTTCAGTAATTTCTTAACAAAAAATAATAGCATAAAATCATAAGATTAGTGGGAAGAGACAATACCTTTATTACACTGCCCACGTATGGAAAAAACAGAGAAGCTTTTGGAATACCGTCTCTTTGCAGTATCTTGCATCTCGATCAGACTTTGTATTTATAAACTGTTTGCTTTTTAAAGAAACAAACAAAAAGCTCTCCACAATTACTTTGCAAATGGATAGTAATGAGTCTGTTTGCAAAGTGAAATTCTATTTCCAGGAGGAAATAAAAAAATACTGAATTCCAAGCACAGATGTTCCTTCAAAATAATTGAAGGTCAGATTTACTGAGCCATTTTTCTAATGACCTGATGAAGTGACCTTGTGCCTGAAAGCTTGTGCACTTGTTCCATCTATAGACTAGTCTAATAAAAAATACTTCTTTTCTTACAGGCTTGAATTCTCTTGAATCTTAAACCATCACAGCTACAGCATTAGCACTATTAAATAATAGTTTTGCATTGTAAGTAATTAAATCTATATCAACCCACCTGATCTGGGAGTGTCTTCATATCAAGGCAATTAGGAAATAACAGCCAGAGGGTCTATTTCATGGTTCATTTGGTTCTGATCTCTAAGGGCAAACTCTCTAAATTATTCAGAGCACTGTGTGGAAACACCTCTTTAATCCTCAAGTCCCCACAGAGAGAAGAATATTTTAACCAACTTCTTTTAATATCTTAATAACTGGATCTGTTCATACTTCCTTGAGGCTGAAAAAGAAGGACAAAAAAGTATTATTGGATATTCAACACTTCCTTATCCATCAGCTACTATATGCAATCTGGTGATGGAATTAGCATGGAATGGTGCCTTCAAAAAGAAAAAGATTCATGTCTCTATGACATAACTGAGTCCTTCACTTAGTCCAAAAGTGAATTTTAGCAAAAATAAAACACAGTTTCAACCTCTTTCAGCTGCAGAGAGGCAAAGCACAGCATCAGAGATTAAATTAGAAAGTCTCTTACCCAGAAGTTCAAATCAGACACAGGGAACTCATAACCCCAGCACTGACAGAAAGTCTCAACCAAAATCTCAAGCTCTGAAAGCAATGTTAATGTTCAGCCACTGTCAGATAGCTCACCAGCAAGCTCATTTCTTCCTCAGATCAAAACATTTCAAGAGATGCCAAAGATGAGCCCAGAACTCACAGTTCCAGCTCCCCAAACTTCTGTATTGCCACCCCAACAGTGGTCGTAATTCTTCATTATGGGAATGGGTTCCCCTTTTTTCTCTTTACAAAATTACTAACTGGCCTGAGGGAGGAGTTATGCAGCTTAAATTCATGGTTTAATTTCCTTTGTAATTTCAAGTTGATTGCTAGTATAAATTACCTTGCATGCATTTTGCCTCTTCTGTCAGACATTTTCTAAGGTGGATAATCATAAATTAAAAGAAAGGTATCACTTGAAAGGCATTGCAATGTTGCAATCTCACAAATCATTCCTATCAATGTTCAGTCTAGCAGACTTCATTAAAAATAACAAAAAAAACCCAAACCCTTGGATGTTTTGATTTAGTTTAAAGTTGGACTAATGCAACCTAATCAAAGAACTTCAAGAAACATTCATGGAATTGTAGAATCATAGAATGGTCTGGGTAAGAATGGAATTAAAGATCATCTAGTTCCAAATCCCATGCCATGGGAAGGGGCACCTTCCACTAGACCAGGTTTCTAAAAGCCCCATCCAACCTGGCCTTGAACACTTCCAGGAAGGAGACATTCACAACTCCTTTGGGCAGCAGTGCCAATGTCTCACACCCACACAGAAAAGAATTTCTTCCTAATATCTAATCTAAATCTACTTGCTTTCAATTTACTTTCAATTTAAAGCTCTTACTCCTTGTCCTATCAATACACTCCCTGATAACGAGTCCCTCTCTTACTTTCCAGTAGGCCCCCTTTAAGTACTGGAAGGGATCCTTCCTGGAGTCTTTTCTTTTCCAGGCTGAAGAGGCTCGACTTTCTCAACCTGCCCTCATAGGGGAGGTGCTACAGTCCCCTGGTCATCTCCAGGCCTCCTCTGGACCTGCTCCAACAGATCCATGTCCTTCTTAAGTTGGGAGTCTCAGAGCTGGGCACAGTACTGCAGGTGGCGTCACACAAGAGAGGGGCAGAATCACCTCCCTTGACTTGCTGGCCATACTTCTCTTCATGCAGCCCATCTACCAGCACCCCCAAGTGCTCCTCCACAGGGCTGCTCTCAACTATCTCATCATCCAGCCTGCATTTGTGGTTGGGATTGCCCCAGCCCAGGTGTACAACCTTGCGCTTGACCTTGTTGAACTTCATGAGTTTTGCACAGCCCCACCTCTAAAGCCTGTCCAGGTCACTCTGATGGCATCCCTTCCCTCCAGCGTGTCAACCACACCACACACCTTGGTGTCGCTGACAGAATCACAGAATCACAGAATCACAG
>NW_009731071.1:0-48456 GCF_000703405.1 Apaloderma vittatum
CTAGGCCATTCTATGATTCTATGATCTCCCTGCAATTTTATGTATCCCCACATAAAGCAGGCAATATTTGCCCGAGGATCTCATTTTCAGTAATGATACATGTAAACTTTTATTACAGTGTTTTGTTTAAAAAAATTAGAACATTTATTATAGTATTAGCTTCTTTATGCCGTGTTTTAAAGATGCAAAATAGTAAAAACCTCAATTCCTCATATGTGAAGTCTTCTTAGATAGAATTCCTGGTTTCTTTATCTTTTTCTTTCATATTAAAAGAAAATCTGAAAGGAGATTGTACCTGAACGAATTTAACACCATCTCCATGACAACCAGCTAATTAATCGCTATCGGTCTGGCTTTGGTCCTCTTCAGTGAACTGATACTCCCCAGCTTTATTTCCTATATCTTCTGGGTTTTCTATGAAGGTCATTCATTTAGCGACAAAATTTCTTTGGGAAAAGCAGCCTTTTAATAAAAGAAACAACTTTCTTTAAAAATAGCTCATTTTTACATGTGGTTACTCTCAGTTTTGCTTCCTGCATAGTAGTAGGGAGATTTTGAGGTTGGTTTGTGGGGTTTTTTTTGCCTTGCTTTTCCTGATATTTCTATTTTTTTTTCTTTTTCTTTTGGGCATAAGTGGTCATAATGTATATTATGACTGTGGTCACATTGCAGTGCAGGCATTCTCAAGCTAAGTCTGGATCTAAGTAGTGTAATAATTAGGAGTAATCAGTCCCTGGCCGTGTGATGTTTAGAGTGAGCTAAGAGCTCAGGTACCTACTTTGCTTCCTGGGAGAGATTTTGCAGGTCTGAGCCTCCGTTGCTCTATAATATTGCTTTAAGTATTCATGTAAAGTCGTTGCTACTCTATCCCGCAGTCAAAACTTCTGCAGTGTTAGAGGTACTTTGAATCAGTCAATCAAGATACTTGCCACAGTTACTCCATCATTTCTGACAGTTATAAATAAGTTTAGGAAGCCTGGTAATTGCATTACTGTTGCAAGTAATTGCAAGCTTTCCCCTGTGATAACAACCTCCAGCCTGCAAACTGGAAGAACATGAGGTGCGTAGATGGTCAGACCAATTTCCCGTGTATCAATATCCTGTCTTTCCTACTGGCCTCTCGTAGGAGGTACCCAAGGCTGGCTGTAGGGACAGGGAAGAGATGAGCTGTTGCAAGATATCTTCCCCGGAACATTTTCCCAGTCTTCAACTGTTTGTGACTAAGGGAGTTCAAGGTTTGCAAGCAGTAAAAAGAGTGAAAACTAAGGCTAGGAAAGAACAGTAATTCTCTGTCCTAAACATTTCTTATATTTTTAAATTTTTTGTCTTCTTTCTGGATGATTGTTTACTTCCTCTTAAAAATTAAATATGCTTTATACATATTATGTGCTTACTACGTGAGGAGAGTAAAAATAGCTGAGTATATCCCTCGTTCCTGCAGTTTCACTGATGCATGTTTTTTTCCAGTCTTTGTATTTTCCTGTCTTGTTTCATGGATCTATTAATTGTTTGGAGTTATTTATTCTTTGGGTGCTGTATTTTTTGCAGGCACTTAGTGGGACACCTCAATTATCTCATATAATTTAGTACTTTTGAGAGATGAATATTGATGCTGTGGTGTAGGTATGAATTCTATCGAAGATTAAAGTGGCAGACTAAAAGGATTTCCAAGAGATTTGTGAGAAATCCAAAGGAAAAGCAATACAAAAATCTTTGTTTTGACTGAATGTTTTATATATTGTTGAAAGTACAGAAATATATATATAAAATGCTGTTATGCGGGTTTTAAGGTGTGCATAAAGCTGCAAAGAAAGCAAAAATGTTGTGACAACTCTCTTATTTTTCTTCGTAACTAGTAAGCCAACAAAACAGATTCAATAGGATGAGATGCAACGGGAAGGGCTGGAAATACTTTTAGATAGTTTCCTTCATAAGCTGATTTTTGTAAAAAAATTTAATCATTTTTTGGACCTGCTGGAAGAAGCTACGATCGAAGGTAATATACACAGGTATTTTATATAATAAACGCCTGGAGAAATGGATCTAAGCAGGTGTTTAGTACTTGGGGTTTGCATGAAGTCAAGTGGGGAGGTGAAACTTGCACCAAAACTGATACTGGACTGGAAACGAGTTACGCTGCAAAAGTGACCTTGAAGATGGGAAACATGTTCTTTATGGTGTTAGATTATGTCTATTCTGAATCATTGTCTTTCGGCTACTTATTTGACAGCGTGATATATTTAATATAACATATTAATGACTTTTTTTCTTTCTTTCTTTTTTTTTTTTGTTTTGTTTGTTTGTACATGACATGCTACTGAACCGGTATATATGAAGATTGCTGTGTTCACTGTATCCTGGCTTGCTTGTTCTGTGAATTTCTCACGCTCTGTAACATTGTTCTGGGACAAGCATCCTGTGGCATCTGCACGTCGGAGGCCTGCTGCTGTTGCTGTGGGGACGAGATGGGAGACGACTGTAACTGCCCGTGTGATATGGACTGTGGCATAATGGACGCATGTTGTGAATCTTCAGATTGCTTGGAGATCTGCATGGAATGCTGTGGGATCTGTTTCCCATCATGAAATATTTATCCTCTTTTTATTTTATTCTCTATAAAACTGGAGAGCTTTTCTTTAAATACATTTGAAGAAAGACAAGATTTTCACACAACCAACTGGTATTGCACTGTTAATTCCCTACATATAAATATTTTTTTTAAAGCTATCCTCAAATCTATATTCTAACACAAATAGTATAGTTTTGTATGTGAAACTCAAGCTGCATTCCAGCTTCCTTTTGGCTTTGCAAATGGAAGACTTTTACTGAAACCGAATTATAGGCCTGATACCACAGATCGTATGAGGGCAAAATTGCCATTTGAATTGAGTGACAGGTTTTGGTTAGGAAAAAGACTACAGAGCACAGCCTTAAGTATTTGCCTTTACCTACTTAAGTGTTTAAACGCTTGAATGCCTCCATGCATAACATGCCTTTACAGGCACTCTGAAAATCAAAATGTCTTTATTTCATTCTTTGCATTGAAAACAACTTTACTCTGTTATTTTCAACTCAATTCCAAAGGCAGTATCAGGAATCTACTGTTGGTTTTGCTACAGTGTCACATTGGCAGTATTTCTTTTCTTTTGAATATATCTCATTGGTCTGAGAGAGATTCCTAGAATTTTGCGTTGTCAGTATTGATACTATGGGAAGATTTGGCAAACTAAAGTTAATGTAAGTTTTACCATGGACTAGAATGCCAAGATTTCATTGTTACCAATCAAGACAGAATAGAGAACTTACATTTTACTTTAGTACTAATATTACTTGAAATGCTTCTTTTTAGAAAGAGACTTTGGAAATCTGTAGACATGAAATATATCCTTAGACTAACAGACTAACTAATAGACTAACAAATTTTAAAATTTGACTGTAAATGACGAATTATCAGATGTTAACTCAATAATCTAAACCTCTACATTAAGTGGCCCTGGCAGTGTTTGTGGCTTTAGAATCAATGTCTAAATACTAAGATAACTTAGTATTTATTTCCTCACTGTCTGAGAAAGATTCACAGAGCATGGCAGAATTTAAACAGGGTACAAAGACTAAATAAAAAATGACATGATCAGGGCATTCCATCATTGAATGCAAAAAACCAAAGCAAAAATGTTTATTCCCAGATTTGTCTTCAGTGTCATTTTTAAATAACTGTGTAAAAAAAAAACCCAAGACATTTAAAAAATATGTGGTATCCCTTAAAAATAAAAGTATTGGATTTAAAACTGTTTGAAAAATACATTTGGGATACAGTGGGCAACTTTTTCCCTATTATACCATTAAGATTTTCTGTGAAATATCTTTCTTTGTCATTGTAATTGTGAAATGAATTTTGTTCAACACGTATAGAAGTTTATGGCATTCTCAGATTTAGGGAATAATGGTACCCATTTTCTTTACCATCCGCTAGTTTCTCCTGTCCATGTCTGTAGCTCATTAACTTTTGTCTGTAAACCCGCTGCACATCTTGATCTCACATACTTAAAGTTTCCTACCTACACTCCAGATTTCCCATTTGTAGATTGTTGGATCTTATACATTTAGGCCTTGTTACAAGAGTCATCAATAGCCAATAGCCTACTTCTGTTGAGTGAATTGACCATAAATGTCTCTTTCCGCTGTAGTGAATTCAGTTTATGCAAATGTGACAAGCCAAAGATCACAGGAGTGTGAAGCTAAGTCAGCAAATGATCTGGTGTTAACCAAAGTTTCTCCCTGTGCACACTGACTAGTAGTGCCTACTACTGCAAGTTATCACTGAGGGTAACAGAGCTGAATCCTCAACTATACTAGGGAGCTGGGAGGTGTTACTTTTTGCCTTAACATCTGCAATATTGTGTATTCTGATGCAATGCAGATTTCCTCAAAGGGTTTCTTATCTGTTTTTTGATAGTTACTACAAGAATTTGTTCTTATCATAGTTTGTTCTTTTCCTGGTTTGGGTTTTTTTTTTGGTTGTTGTTTTTGAGGGTTTGGGTTGTTTTGGGGTTTTGTTAATATTGGGCCAGATTCAGATCTGTGTTGCATAAACTAAGTGCATTTCCATTAATGTTAAAATTTTCCATTGGTTTAGCTCCAGCTAGAGAGCACAAAGATATTATGGTAATAGGCAGGCTAATAAGGAATCATATAGTTAAACTGATAAATTCCCTGAGCTCAGAATCAGGCCCATGGGGCTCAATTATGACTCCTAAAAGTCTGAACCACATTGGGAAGGGGGAAGAGGTGCCTTGGTTGAGTGGCAGTGCCTGGAGGCATTTTGCCTTTGTAAGGCATAATGCCTCTGGGGATATTGGGGGCATCACAGTGAGCACTGGGACTCGGTGCACCTTGGAAAAAGTCTAGACAGTGCTTCGCCCATTGCAGGTCTATGGTTGATACCGTGGTGGTGGGGACTTGCTCTCTGGGGCTAGGCAGCACCATGAAGTGGCCTTCCTTGTGTCCTTCTGGTCATGGAGAGGTGAGCTATGGCTGCTTCTTGTCTGATTGTGCTTTTGGGGAAAGGGAAGAAGTCTTCCCATGCGGCTCCAATGTCCGTGCCTTGCCGGAGCAGTTCCAGTTTTGTTCTTGGAAACCTGCACATTTGCATATCAAGCTTGTAGTGAATACTGGATGTTAGTAAAAATTACTTATAGCACAGGATGATATAGGATGATACAGTTTTTAAGAAATAGGAAAATAACAAACTAGGGAGTCCTTTTTTTTTTGGTAAAAGTTTATTTATACAGTTTGCTGTGCACAAGCCTTTGATTCTGCTTACAGGAACTCAGAGGTTTTTTGATTTATTGAAAATAGGAAAACCTGGGAAATATTTTTACTATTAACCATTGACTTCCAGCACTGTTAAAATACAAATAATAATTACAAGAACTATGTTCATGCATATATGCATATGTGTGCAGACTCTCTCAAACACATGCATACACACACACACATGTGCAGGTTTATTATGTCTTTTCCCTCTTCATTTGTGAAATACTAGAAAGTGAAAATAGTGTTTATTAACCGTCATAGTGATTAGAAGTATCAAAGTATTACAGACAATTGAAAAATATAAAGAAATGTGTGATTTGTTTGACATTTAAATGTAGTCTGCTACTGTTTGTCATAGAGATATTAGCACTTTTGTAAAATATATCTATGTAGCAGAGAATAGTAGTATGTAGTTCAAGGAATACCTTTCTATATTTATATTCTTAAATTCTGTTTTGTAATTTTTACTCTTTAGGCAATCTTGTAAGCACCTTGTGTAATTAAAACAAGCAGAATTAGAAGGAGTCAAATGTGAAAATATAGTTTAAATAAAATTAAAACATCTGAACTTAGCTGTCTATTTTATAATAGTTCTTGTGAACTTGTACAGTATTTCAGTATATAGTTCTGCAAACTGGCCCGTTTGAAAAAATGGTAACTTACTGTTTGTATTTTATATCAACTGGATGTGCTATTCTCAAACACTATTTTGAAATAAAGATCTTTATTTTGAAACTTTGGGATATCTTCTTCTAGTCTTGCCTTGTTCCTCTTCTGAATGATAATTTCATGTCTTATTTGTGCCTTTTTTTCTATTATGACACTTCAGGCTTTGGCCTTTGGGTGAGTTGCAGAGGGTGAGCCAGTATCTGTGAGTTGTCTTATGGGTGGAGCTAAAACAACCTGGGGGCTAGAAGCTGTGCTAGCGTCAATCTCCAATAGTAAAGAAGTTCATCATTAAGAGGGCAAATTCATTCCTTAGTGAAATTGTGTTAATGAGGTGAAATTCCAGTAATGATTACATTTGACCAGAATGAAAATTATTTTAGTATATCTGCAGTAATAGTCTTCCATTTACCAAAAACAAGCTGAACAAGAGTATAGTCGGGTCACAGCATTTGAGTAGACATATTAATGAAAGCTTACATACAGTGCCACTACTTTGAGGTAAGGTATGTTTTTAAAATCAGTTAGTTTAAACACAGCTAGACTGTTTCAGTTGTAATTTAAGGAAAGACTTTTTTTTCATGTTGGTTTAAGCTGAGTGTGAACATGCTTGTGCTCTTTAAAACTGCATGTCTACAGTCTTTTACACTATTTTTTCTATGTCTGTTTTAAATTTATTGAACATTCTAGCTTGTCTGTGTTATATGCGGGCCCTCAGAGGGTCTGAAAACAATCTGTCTCTGGGCATTACAGAGGTAAGATCTTAAAACCAACAGAAATTGTGCTTGTGTGTGTACTATGAAGTACACACCATTGAGAGAGTGTGCCAAAATAACTGTTTGTGTAAAAGAGCTAATAAGTGTGTAGACATATCTCACTGTTTGTGACTTTATAGATATTCTAGCGAGTATCCATAATACATAATACTTCTAGGAAAAAATTACTTCTGTGAAGAAGGATCAAGAACACTTGAGAGCTTGTGGATTGAATAATGACTTTATTTCGGCCATAATACTCATGTTAAGAACTGTTTATTAAGTTTGGTGAATCATTTGTTTTTATAATCTTCTAAATTAGAAGCTTTTCTGAGCTCCTAACACATTTTTTTTTAAAAAAAGCATTTTAATGATTGCAGTATTTGATATATGTTCTTGGGGAACAATGTCAATTGTATTTCCACCGTAACGCTCCTTTTGTCAGCAGTCTTGTAACTTTCTGAAAGGTAACAGTTGTGTCATAGAGTGAATCATAGAATGAAGCATATATCTGAAATCTTAGTCTCAGCCTCAAAATCAACTTAAAGATTGGAGAAATATCTCCCTGGTATCTTCTCTCTGTCCCTCTCACTGTCTGTATGTGAGTGTGTACGTTGATGGTGACAGCAGTAGCTCTAGAATCCTAGAGGCATTAATCTTACTTTTTTCTTACCTTCTAACTCTTCTGCTGATTCTTATCACTTCCAAAGAGAGTGAGGGCACCTTAACTCAATTTTAACATCAGAACATGGAAAGAAGTTCAATAAAAATAATACCCTGCACCCACTTCCATGATGCACTTCTTCACTGTGCTCACTATACTCAAATGTGAAGATGATTGCTTATACAAAATTCAACCTTCTCATAAGTGCTTGCTTGTGCTATTTATGAATGATTTGGTGTTAGTAACATAAAAGCATGGCCTTTCTCTTCTTTAGAAGTCTTTGATATGGTGTGCTATTTTCACTAGAGTTGGAAAGAGAGAAATTTCTCTGAATTACCATTCTGCAAAACAGGCAGATGTTGAGTGTGATTAGATGATACTAATCTGTATATGGTTTTTAGTATATCAGTTCACCTCACTTAAAACTTAATTTAATAAAACACTACATACAATCCTGTTTGCCTCCTTTAGGTATGTTTATGGTAGCAATTGTTAGTACATTACCATTCAATATTCATAAAAATGGGATGCGAGATGAAGGATTGTGTAATACCTTTTATACCTTAAATAGTATCTTACTAATTTTTATTCTGCTATGAATATGCTATTTTAACTGACAAAAATACTCCACTATAATTGAGGCTCTTTATATCATCTCATAGGGTATGTAATTGATGCCCAAGCACTATACAATTCCTCTTCAATCAGTGGTGTAGGCTTCTGCAATTTGTCTCATCTCCAAGTTGCAAAAAGTGACCACACTGAATACACCGTACTCCAACTTGATGTATTTCACATTACAATCTTTTTCCACAGTGCCTACATTTGTTTCTTTAGCTTATCACAAGGTGATTTTTTTGAATTTGTGTTTGGTTTGGTTTTTTTTAAAAGGGCTTTTATTACAGAGGTGTAGGACAATACTAAGATATATGTTACATTTTAAGTTATTTCTTCATCTATTCTGTGTTCACTGCTGTATGCAATTCATAGTCAAACAGACTTGTGAAAGTGGTATCTTTGGAATATATCTAAGTAACTGTAGCCTAAGAGTGCTTTATATTTGAATATATGCAGTTCAAAATACATTGATTCTGCGATTCTGTGATTCTGTGCTCACTGAGATAAAGAAATGAAAGTTCTGTCAAGATGGACTCTGCAGAGTCCTGTAAACTGACAATCTTCAAAATAGTTCTACTCATGAGAATAAGACCAGTATACTAAAATTAATACATTTTACAATGGAATATATATACTATCTTTTAGATTCTGTGCTACTTTCGGTTACTGAAGACTAATAGTAACAAGCTGAGAAAAATAAATGTGTTAAACAACATGGATTTGCTTTTCTCCCTAGGAAATGCAACTCCATTTGTCTGTTTCTTCATGTGAGGAGGAGACACCTTGATTACATATTTAATGTAGACTAACAGCAGTGGTTTAGAATCCACAATAACTTCAAGGTCATTATAAGTAGCGTGTGAAGGATAAAGGGAAATGCAGTGCAAGGATTCCACTGCTGTTGACAACTGCTGTCTCTGCATCAGTAATCTGCTTTGCAACTACCAAGCTTTCATGGGGTTAAGTTTAAGAAAATTAAGGTATCCATGACGAAAATTTTATATTCAGTCTTGTTTCTTTGGAAAGAATAATTAGACATATTTACACAATTACATTTTGGTAAACTATTATGCCAGCTTAACTGTAACACATATTCTGGTAAAAGTACATTAAACAGCAATCCAAAAGCAATTTAGCTGCTGAAGGCATTATTTTCTATCTAATTATTCACAAATTAATGAATAAAATTAAATTCCAATCACTGAAAAAATGAAGCAATAGTGAGAATCAGAACTACAGATTAGTTAAAGCTATGCAATGCATAACAGAATTAAAGCTTTCTTTTATTCAAATTCAATGCTTAAAAAAGAACAAATCCATCATCTTGAAATTTGACTTGTAGCTTGACATTAAAAATAATATGAGTAGAATTTTCAGTGGGGTAAGCACAAAACTAGTTCAAGTAGTGTCACTCTCAATTAATGTACTCAGGTGGTGTGCCCATTAAAATTCCCACTTGTGGGTTCAGCTCTCTATGCAAATGGGGTCATTACCTGGAGAATTTAATTGGGTATGACACTGGGAGTAGGAATTTTCCTTTCAAAATAAACCTACTTGCACACATTTTCACTAGAAATTTGATTGTTACATATACTTCATATTGTTTGGCTCTATAAATATTTACCAAAATTGAGAATGTCTTCACTTATTTATTTTTTTACAGGTGATTCATAATGCATCAAAGTGATTTTTAAACTGTTCCATGTATTGCATATGCAAGTTTTGTTAAAAAGCTCATGGTGAAAATGTATTTGTTCGGTGCTAAAATGATATTTTTACATGTTTCACATCCTTTTAAAGCTGATATTAATTTTTATAGCATCTGAGAGCAGAACTGTAGTATTTTTGTAGCATATGCACATGTAAATGAAAGAAATGCTGTATCACACTGAACTTGTGTCTCAAATTGTTTGGAAAGGACAAAAATGCACCGTGTTTCTGAGTGATACCAACTTCCAACTTTTGCTTCTAATTACTTTGCAGAACCATTTCTATAAATAAGGCTAGTAATGATAATTCCGAAATGTGCTCGCAAATGTTGTGGAAACAGAGAAGCTGGTTGGAAGGAACCTTTAGAGAACTTGGAGTTCAGTGGTCTAAGCTGAGCGTTTAAAAGCATGTTCTTGAAAACCTCTGATGAAGGGAATTTTGGACATGCTAGAGATAGTCAGCACTAGTGCTACAGGAGTCTTACAGATGGAACGCTTTTTCTAACATCCCATTTAATCTTATTTTCATTTCTGCAAGTAAGACTGATGTATCCATGTTCTATTCCCAGTGGATGTGTAGAACAATCACCATTCTCTTGTCATAACCTTTCATATATTAACCTTTCATATAGTTTGTGTACTCCTGCCTAGTTTTCTCTTACCTAGTCCAAAGAAATACAGTCCAATTTCTTCAAACTGTCTTCCATACAACAGTTGTTTTAGGCATTATAGACTGTATGAGTTATGCTCCTTGTTTCCAAGTATCGCAAGACTGAGGGAGCAACTTGTGAAGGGACTTTCTCTGCTAATGAGAAACATAGGTATTGAGAAATATATTCATGTCTATAATGTGTATGGATCTCTGTGACAAGACAGTTGAGAGTATTTCAGTTGTGTGTTAACTTCTCATGATCTTCTACATAAACACTAGAAAGATTTTCATGGGATTTGTACAACACTTTTTAACATTTCCAGGATGGAGACCTGCAAGTGTCAGCAAACGGAGAAAATTAATCTACCTTGTCATTAAAGCTTATTTCTATTTGTTACTTCTGTATTTTTGCATCATCTCAGGTTTCAGCTTCTTGCCATTTCTATTCAGCTCTGTCTACTAATCCAGCACCTTCCATGTTTTCTCTAAAACTTCCTGTCCAGTTCTGTTGGCTCTCATTGCTTTTTTGATGCCTAATACATGTTTATCTATGCAAAAAATAGAAGCTATCAAAGAGTAATATTTTGCTTACTAAACTTACCTGCAACTTTGTGGCACTTTACAATATGGTTTTAAGACTTTAAGCGAGAGTGGATTTTAACATAAAGTGGATTTCAAAAGTTTGATGCTATCTTACTACTTCAGAATGTGACTTTCAAAAATGTTAATTAGAATTTTGGGAAGCTCATTTTAATTCTCAGGGAAAATTATTGGAAGCTTGATCTGGAAATGATGACAAATTCAATTATGTAAAAGTGCTAATGCATGTCAATATAGTTTTATGGGAAATATTTCTTAGTTATTATTCACTAATGAGAATAAAAGTTTGTCTGATAAAAATAATTGTATAGCCATAATATGCTTCAGTTCTCAGCACATTTGAATTAGGACTTATATGACAACCTGATCTGCAAGATTTTATTTCCATATGTGTAGATGATGTAGACTGAAACCAAGTAACTGATAGGTCTCAAACAGTAGATGTCAAATGAAATAATTGTTAATAGGATGATTTTAGAGATGTTCTGCAGAAATTGGTACTGTGCCTGCCACTGTTCAACATTTTTATCAATGATCTGGAAGCATTTCTAGCAAAATTCCTAGATGAAACAGTAGTTGATGGAACAGTGAATTAAATAAGTACCCTGTTACCAGGTGCTTATTTAGAGCAGTCTAGACCTGGTAGGATGGACCTCTTCTGAGAAAATGTTTTTCCACACTGTGAAAGAGAAAGGAAATATTAAGAATTTACTTTGTAGAAACAAGATTAATTTTAAACACTTTGAAAAGACTTGAGGATCATGATGAATAAGATACTGAACAGTGATTTTCGGGTGCAATGCTGTGGTCTTTGATGGTGACCTTTCAATTTTTAAATAGGTAATGCAGTCAATGGAAGCAGGGAAAAGTCTGTACATAGGAAACCAGTTACAGAACACTGATTTCTGACCTTCATGTTTTGAAAAACAAAATAGTACAAACTAGAGCCGTAGAAATTACTTAGAGACATAAAATTGCTTTAAAAAGAGGGAATTGCAGAGTTTATTCTACTCAGTTTATCCAGCAGAAGACTGAGTTGTGACTTCATCACATCGTGCCAGTTTGTTCATAGGCACAAATTACTGTGTTGTAAAGCTTTTCTTATTCCACCAGAGAGATGCAGAAAGAGCTAAAATCTAAAGCTAAACAAAAACTTATCTCTTTTTTTTTTTTTACCTGAATGTGACTGTGAAGAAAGCAATGAGTAGAACAAAACACCAAACCCAGTGTTGGATTACCCACGTTGTGATAGTGCTTTTCTGAGAGATCTTTAAAAGGCTTTTTGTGTGTCTGCATACATACATATATAACTATAGCCTATGTAGAGAAAAAATATATATAAAATCAATAAATGTTGAACTGGATGGACTTTTATTTCCTTTCATATTAGAGAGGTTAGATGAGATGGTGCAGTAATACCTCCTGGATTTGTTATCTAAAGGCAGTGATAGAATATTTTAATCATTTGAATGGGGTTCATAGAATCCTTACTTTTGTCAAACATTTAAAAATAGAAGGAAGTACTCTCCCATAAAGGTTTCCTTGGCATAATATCTCTATGTGTTTTAGGTGTATAAGAAAAATTGTGGTATTCTGTACTGTTTATCACCTCTGTTGAGAGAAATTACCTAACGAGGAAGTGATGTTTTCTGACCCATGCTCTACAAGATATGTGCATCAGATAAAGCAGGGACATATCTCCTGGGTCTAGAAGGTGAACTGCTCCTTGACTGTCTTCTTGTAACAGGTTCTGCAACATCTCTGTGGGTTGGGCTTCTGTTTGGTGGGCATTTTCCTTTCTTTCCTTACTCTTACTGATGGGAACATGAGAACTACCAGTATATAGAATCATAGAATCGTAGAATCATACAATCATACAATTGTAGAATGTATTGGACTGGAAGGGATCTTTAAAGGTCATCTAGTCCAACTTCCCTCAGTAGGTAGGGACATCTTTAATTAGACCAGATTGCTCAGAGCTCCCTCAAGCCTGACCTTGAATGCCTCCAGGGATGGAGCCTCCACCACCTCTCTGGGCAACCTGTGCCAGTGTTTCACCATCCTCATAGTAAATAACTTCCTCCTGATATCTAATCTAAATTTACCCTGCTCTAGTTTTAAACCATTACCACTCGTCCTATCTCTACAGACCCTTGTGAACAGTCCCTCCTCAGCTTTTCTATAGCCCCCTTCAGGTACTGGAAGGCTACTATAAGGTCTCCCTGGAGCCTTCTCTTCTCCAGGCTGAACAACCCCAACTCTCTCAGCCTGTCTTCATAGAGGTGCTCCAGCCCTCTGATCATTCTTGGGGCCCTCCTCTGGACCCACTCCACCAAGTTCATGCACTTCTTGTGCTGAGGGCTCTAGAGCTGGACACAGCACTCCAGGTGAGGTATCATCAGAGCAGAGTAGAGCAGCCTAATCACCTCTCTCAATCTGCTGGGCACGCTTCTTTTGATGTAGCCCAGGACGTGATTGGCTTCCTGGGCTTCGAGCATTCATTGGTGCCTCATGTCCAGCTTCTTGTCCACCAGTAACCCCAAGTCCTTTCTCACAGGGCTACTCTATAGCACATCATCCCCCAGCCTGTACTAATAATGAGGATTGCCCCAACTCAGATGCAGGACCTTGCAGTTGACCTTGTTGGACCTCACGAGGTTTACATGGGTCCACTTCTCCATCTTGTCCAGTTCCCTCTGGAGGACATCATGTCACTCTGGCACCACTCAGCCTGGTATCATCTGCAAACTTGCTGAGGATGCACTTGATAGCTCTGTCTATGTCATTGATGAAGATATTAAATAGCACTGGTCCTAGCATGCACCCCTGAGGGATACTACTTGTCACCTATCTCCATCTGGACATTGAGCTGTTGACCACTGCCCTCTGGGTGCAACTATCCAACCAATTTCTTATTCCCTGAGCAGTACACTCATCATATCCATATATTTTCAATCCAGGGAGAAGGATATTGTGGAGGACTGACAAAGGCCTTGCAGAAGCCCAAATAGATGACATCCATTGCTCTTCCCTTGTCCACAGATATAGTCATTCTATAGGGGAAAGCCACTAGGTTGCTCAGGCAGCACTTGCCCTTAGTAAAGCCATGCTGGCTAATCTATTGAAATGTTGAATCTATTGAAATGGACTTGAAATTTTTTCTCTAGTGCAGGATCTCTACAACACAAAAATGTATGTCCTCTTTCATGGTAGCTGTCTGAGATAACGTGGCCATCACAGATGTTTCCCATGCCAACATTCACATGTAGTGAATATAGGCTATAATTCTGGACTAATAATTCAAATAAAGATTAATTTCTATTGCAAAAATGTAAAACACATTAAATGTTAATTTCAAGGGCAAAACTAAATTGAAATCCCTAAGAAAATACTTTAAATTAGATGAATTACCTGTAAAACAAACATCATAGATAAAAAGTGAATTTACTTAATATAAAAAAGTTAATAAAATGGGTTGTGAAAGAAAGATGAGCAGCAGTGTTAAGATAAATAGTCCACTCACACCGAAATAGAGTTTGAAAGTTCAACTGTGATGTAGAAGTTTATGGAAAATTTACAAGACAAAATGCATTCCGGTGTATTAAACAGAGGACCACTGGGATTTCTGTGTTTTGAGCTGTCAGTGGGCTTATCATAACCATTACAAATCTACTCTGAAATGCTAAAAGAGCAAAAACACAGAGCTAGAAGGTCCAGTCCCTCTGGGCTGGGGAAAAGAAGTGGGTACTGACTTTTGGTTTTGTACACTATCCTTCCACAGGTTGCAATGCAGGAAATTATAGAACAGGTGGAAAGGTCAGGAGTGTGTAGAGACTTCGCTGCATATTTCGCTTCCCTGCTCCTTAGTTAGAGGTTAATGCAATGCTATCTTACATTGATTCAGCAATAGTTTCGCATTTCCCTTCTCCAGGAGAAATTTAACTCACAAACTATATCGTTAGGTTTATTTATTTATTTATTTCCCTTAGGCTACGTCCTCGGTTCTGTAATGTTCTTGAGGGAGTCAAATGATAAAATGAAAATTGACCCCTTTGGAAATCGTAAGTATTTTGTTAGACCATATTGTGAGACATATGGGGATTTCACCAATGACAGAAATGAATTTTTCCCTTTTCTTAGCCTGGTTTCCAGAGAGAAAAGGGCTTAACAATCCGCTGTGATATATATGCTTGCATGTGTGTTTGTCTATTTTCTTATTCCTTACTAATAACTTTTAAGCCTGTTGGTCCCTTTTAAACCAAGTGAAAAATGAGAGCAATTAAGAAAAAAAGTAACAAAGCAGAGTGGGACTATTCCTACCTTACTGAGGGGGTACTTGCAGATTTTGCTCAGCTCTTATAAGCTATCAGAGAATCTACAGAATGGAGACTTACTAAAAGTATTGAACTATGGAAAAAATCACAGCTGAAGTTCACATTTTATTAAATGCAAAGGAATCAAGCTGAGAGACTGAAATCACACAAATGAAAATTAATTCTGCTACTCATGGAACAAGTTGTTTTGTGTGATTTAAGCCTGATTTCCATAAATATGAGTAGTTTAAATTGCTTTCAAAATAAATCCTACTTCTTTATCTCCTGTTTTGTAATATTTACTTTTGGAAAAGTTATGGTATTGCCCTTTAGTTATTCAGTTAATGAATCAAGTTTTTTTTTCCCACTAAATAGCTTTCTAAATCTGTTGTTCCAGGGTGGTCTTCAGGAAGACAACTAGAAATGACTGAAAAAATAATTTGATAGAGGTCAAGGAAAAAAATCTGAAAGATTGGAAAAGAAACTATGGTTTTATTAGCACATATGCTTGTTTGTGGTTTTTTTATCCATAACTACTTTTGGTTCAAGACTAAATTTTTAAGATTTTAGTTCCATATAACATATTGAAGCAACTTTTTGCAATTAAAAAAATCTAAAAAAAAAATAAATAATATACTGCATAATTGTGCTCCCAGTTAGCATTAATAAAGTATAATATGTGTAATTTTTACAACTAGAAGTAGCACTGTGGTTGTCACATTTTGCTGTACACATAGCTTGATTGTTGCAGAGTAGACACCTGCCAGAAACATTTCAGTTTAGCATGATGAATTTACTGTAACCCTGTCAAAAATCACATGACAATGCCAAAGTATCGCTTTGCATATAGCTTGAAAAATAGAAATAAGAGCGTTGCGGAAGGTTCTCAAATTTTCTCAGAATCGAGTCATTACTGGTGCTATGGCTGGGCACGTGGCTGCTCTGTGGAGGATTCCCGGGAAGTGAACATTACTTACTTAATCAGGGTAGTGAAAAGCAAGATCCTGTTGACTGTAGTTGCCCTGAGTAGGCTATCAGCACCCCAGCGAGGATGCTGGCAAATGAAGGGCAGGCAATTTGCACAAAAGTGTAAAGACTTTTTGAAGCCTTTTGTTAAAACTAAACTGGGAAGGGCTCAATTTGATTACCATCTTCTGTGCTGACCGTGTTTCAGATCCTTTTTTTAATACTAATTATGTATGAGACACTGTATGCAGCACTGCTTGTGCGTGTTGAAGCCCTGTGCTTGAATTATTTGGGCCCAATTCTGAACTCAGCTAAGCAATAGAAGAGACAAGAAGGTAAAGCACATCTGTCTGCAGGCTTAATGGTAATTCTCTAGGATCCTGACATTTCAAGAAATAGTGTATCAGGAAACATACGTACTATGACATCTTTGATAAAAGATTCTTCAATGTAGAATGTGGTTTAAATAAATGTAGGATATCTCACTTTTTTTCCCAGGTTAGATCTTTTTGTATTTTCAATAGAGGCTAAAGGTGTTCTAGTGTATTTCAAACAGAAGATAAAGACACGATCCTGGAATGTAATTCAAACACCACATTTTTGTATTTTATAAAACTATTATTTATGAAAGATGTTTACAAATGTGCATCTGCATAGGCCCACTGTCTGCCTGCCTGTATGAATATTACCATAGCCTTCACATAAATCCTGGAATTAAGGGAATTATATCAATACATAGTATTCTTTAATGGACTTTTGAACTATAAACAAGGGAACTGATTGCTCACATGTAGATACAAGCAGTGTAAACTATTATTTCCCGACATTAATGTATGAAACAACAGATACGCATTGTTTGTTCTATTATAATTTCTATTGTTAAGATGATTTGAAACATCATGTATAAAGATCTGACAATGGACTAACACTGCTATGGCATGGGAAGTTCTGGCTTTGTTGATTTGTGTAAAAAAAGTTCACCACTGAAACCAGTATTATATAGAGGAACCTGCATCAGCCTCTTCCTTTCACTTCTCAGAAATGTATCTCAGAGTGCTGGGACAAATGGTGTCAGTCAATTTGAGAAAACAAAACAAAACAAAACAAAACAAAACTCAGAATAAACCGAAACTGAAACCACAAGAGAACCCTCAAAACCTCCCAAGAGGTGAGAGCCTGGAAAACTGGAAATGGTGCTCAAAAGCCGACAAAAGGAAATTTCTTCATTCCTTCAGAGAGCTTTGGTGAGGTATGTGGGAAACTGTCTGTCCTGTGAACTTTCAATATCTGCAATGACTGAATTTATCTCTATAAAATGTATTGCTATGTGTCTATAAGTGTTAATATATGTACCTGCACATAAGTTCCTTTCTAACTAAATATTCTCGCTTAGAATGCTTATGGCTCACATCCTACTCTGCTCTGCTCCTGTGAATAACCCAAGCTTCTGACGGACTGACAAGACACCCTATTCTGCTACAGCGGAATTAGGGCCGATACACATTACACACAGTGCTGCCTGACAAATTGAATCAGCTACTCTAAGTGATTTTGCCTGTTTCAGAGTACTGGGAAACTCAAAGGGCATCAAGTCAAATTACACATTGATCGCAGTTTGCCCTGTAGCTTTTGCACACAGAAGGAATCACATACAACGCTTAGATTAGTGGAAAGGACTGCATCAGGGGAATAACACATGTAAGCATGTAGAAGTTGGACCTCTTTGGGTGGTAGTAACATCACAAGTCCAGCCATCCAGGAAAGAGCAAAATTTATGTTGATGTGCACTTCCCAAATGACACAGACAGACTTCATCATCCCTTCTCTAGACCTTGTAATTCCCAGCTTAGCCATACCATAAATCATATTTGGTTTGACATTGTTTTTCCTTCTTCAAATAAACACAATGTCAGAATAGCACAAATTAGAGTGATGTCTAGATTTGTTTTATATATAAATACAAATCCATATGTACTAATATTTATGAACTGATTTGTATTAGACTACCTCTAACTGCGAAGATTGATTTACTACTGTGTGATCTACAACTATCTAGAGTTTGGATGACAAGCCAGTGCTTAAATGCCTGAAAACACAGTTTTGATTTTCAAGCTTTTCTTTGGAGCCATGGAGGCTAAATGCTCCCTTAAAAAGCAGTAAGTAACAATAGCTTAAAAGGAAAAGTCAAGAAAACAAAGATTCTTATAGGAACTGTTTATTCCAAGAGCTGACATTTAAAAGACAATACAAGGTACTGTATGACCTACAACATATGCCAGGCATAAGCACAAAGGCTTATCGTTATTTCATTAGCAATGCTTATGCTAGCTGAGGCCTCCTTCTTCTCCTTGTTATGCTGATGAGCAAATTTTGCACCAACTCACAGCATGCTTCTCAGAGGAGTGTCATAAATATTACTAAAATAATACTGGATCTCAGTTTATTGATGGTTAATTTATGTAGAGTAGGATCAGGTTCAGCATGGATGTCTGTGTTTCAGCTTTTCTGAATGGTCTTCCAAGTCATTTAGTCCACTAAATAATCCTGAAGTTTTCTAATTTCTCCCTGTTGCCAGGTAGATTTCTTGTTTGTTCCATGTTTTCTTCCAGTTAGTTATTAAAAACAACACGTTTTTTCTTGATTTTGTTTCTAAGAAACCAGTCACTTGGGTTTTATTCTTGGTGATCTCTCTTACACTCATACACCTGTTAAACATACCACGAAAATATGTTCTGCTACTTCTTCTATTGCCAGTCAGTGAGTGGTGACAGCAAATGAAACTGAGGGATTCACATTGTTGTATATGAACAAAGGGCTGTTTTCTGCCACGTTCTGTGTTTTGAACACAACCTTTACTTCTCTCACCTAAGACTTGCTACTCAGTCATGGTATTTTGGGAATAACATGCTGCTCCAAACTCTTCGTAACACAATTTCTGTTTGTTTGCTTAGGCTGAAAGCTTTTTTGTTTAGTTAGTTGATTGGTTCAGTGAATTCCTACCACAGAAGGAAATAAAATATGCATTTTTAGTAGCTTTCTTCACTAGATATGGAGGTAGTTTGGATTCAAAGACTGAAAGTCTTTTGACTGTACTTAAAAATCTACTGTATCTGTTGTTTAAGGTCAAATGTCTAAATAAAATCTTCCCATGGAAGTGACTTGTTAGCTTGCACTTTTATCAGGTCCCTTCTGCAGTTTTTTTCCCCAGCTTTCTTGATTTCAAAGAAAGACAATGATGGTATTTGAGTTTTCTGGGAATTTCTGCACTGTGATACATGTTGTGAATAGAGTTTTCAACTAGTTCTGCTTCTGGGCTCCGTCTGATCTTCGTACTGTGCAGTGCAGTGCTGTCTTCCCTAGGCACTTCTCTTACCGTTTTCTTAACTTGTTCTTCTATTCCTCAAACAGAGGTAGCTTGTGGACCTATGCAAGGGAATCATTCACAATACTAGCTAAACTGCAGAAAACATTTCTAAGGATTCCACAAAAATGAAGAATTATGAACATTCGTCCTTTTTAAGCTCAAAGTGAGAAAAATGAAGATCCCACAAGGCTCCAAAAAGACTTCCACCTTGACCTGCCAAATCAACACATAAATACAAAAGTTTCACCTGTTATAATTGCAACATCCTTCTGTAGGAACTGCTTTGCTTAGGACTGTATTAAGATCTTAATGAGCAAACACAAATATTATTGGACTAAAGACAAAAAAATTGTTGATAAATATGTATTTCAAAAAATTGAACACCTTTTCTTTCCTCCCCCTCCATGCACAAACCAGCAAATCACAACCCTTCATACAAAGCAAATACACAGCAGGAGTAAATTTCTGTTCTCCCTGGAACAAACTATCAGTTTAAAATAAACATCTCATTGATTTTTTTTTCCCTTCATGTTTCAGTTATTGGTACTGGATGAAATGCTGAACTTGATCCTCTTTTTAAAAGTTGTTTGGAGTGTTGTTTCCTGCCTCAGATTAGAGTTGTGGATGCTGGAGCTCCTGCAGGCCAGTTGGCCTGTCTCCTCATGGGGCTTGCAGCATTTTCCAGCTGGCACTGAGAGAAAACATAACTACTTCTTTTCTTCTCCAACTTTGGCCTCCTTGGTACATATGCTTGTAAGTATTTACTTTTTACATTGCTTTCATTTCTTGCTGTAGCTGCTTTGGGCTTGAGCCAGTGTTCACTAGCAAGGCAAGAAAGAGATGTTCAAAGAGATTATCAAAGTGACAATATTACATCTTGAAAAGTAACCAGTGCTCATCCTGAAGTATTTGATTCGTGCTTGTGGACACAGAAGGCTGTGTGCAAAAGCGGCTGATACTCCTACATCTGTCTGCAGATCTGTCTTCATAAGCTTGACCATAAAGTCCTTATTAGCTTTATTTTCTGCTTAATGCCATGTGTTACTTACCACAGAACTAGTAGACCCTAATACTGAAGCTGTTTTACTGTTTATGTTCTACAGTGATGTGCTTATATATATTAGACTGTCTTAACTTGGTAGGACCAAACTGACTGATACTTCTAGAAGCATTTTTTACCTGATACTTGGTGTTTTGTTATGTCTCAGGATTTACTTCACAGAAGTACCACAAAAGGTAGCCAAATTAAGAATCCATCAAAAACTGGGAAATTTTCTTAATTGTCCTTTGATTTTACTGGCGATTTAAACAGGAATATTGGTGCTATTCTGAAACCAGAGAAATTACAAGATTCGTGGAGCAGCCATGTGAACCCTTCTCCATCACATGAAAAGCACATTTTGTCCACAGACAGTTTAACAGGGAATGTAGTTTTGTCTTTTCCACTGTCACTTCGCTGTGTCTCTTTATCTTATTTGTTGTTATTTATTTATTTTTCTTTCCCCTTTATCACACAATGAAGTGTTTTGACATGTCTTTTTCATGGCTGTTCATGATAGTGTCTTGTCTATTTATACAGAGCTTCTACCCTTATTCTTTTCATCACAGCATGGCTGGTCAGCCAGTCTTGCTGGCAGGAGTTTAACTGGAACTTGGGTACTTTTCCAGCTGAAGGACAAAACTGTTCTTCCTGCAACCTGTACTTCAACAATGAGTAAAGAGCAGTTTTGTAGTCAACATTAAATAAAAACATATGGTTTCCTGCAGCTGGAGTCTTAATCTTGCATTAGGCTTCCCACAGCCAGTGATGCAAGTGACAGCTTTTAAAAGCTGGTGGTACTGCAGCTCTGGGTTTTGCAATTGCCAAATTTGCCTTTCAGTTAAACTGGAGTTTATGGCTACTCATCACAAAACTACCCAAGGAGCTTCTTGCTTTTGGAATTGTTGCTGGGGAATCAGTGGAGCCCATTGCTGTTGCTTTACAGGAGGCTGCAGTTTCTGCACTAAAGGCAGAAAACCACTCTAGACTTTATTTAGCAGCATTGCTCCCCATGTAATTAGACCTTCCATCCCTCTATCCCTGGGTATCTCCCATTCTGGAATTAGCTGAATTATCTAATAGTGGAGTTATATAGCTTGTAAAAATTATACTAATCTTGTTGTTTTAACAGCTGCATGTTTTGGTGTTCACTTCCCATGTTCTTGCGGAAGGTGCCATAATCTTAAATCCTCCTCTGAAAATGTTATGAGCCTGTCACTTTTTTTCACTCGACTCGCATTTCAAAGAGATCTGCTTCTTTTTATCATCCTGCCTGCCTTCCCATTACAATTTTACATTATGATATTGAAGCAGTCTTTGATCGTTTTGTAGTTTGCGTAGGTCCTTGTGTAATATGTTCACTTGCTTGTCTACTAGCATGTTCACTTGCTTGTCTAGAACGCTGCATGTCAGTGAGACAACCTGCACAAGCCTAATCTCATCTGCCTCTCTTTTTTGAATAGCTGGCATATTTTGTCTGATGTGCTATATAAATTGTCTGAGTGTTTGGCTGAGCCGTTTTTGATAATTAATATATTATTCACCAGGGAGTTTTAGAAATACATTTCCTCCAACTTTCTCTTCTTTCTTTCTCTGAATAATGAGAATTGCATAAGCACAAGGTGCTGTCACCACATCTTTCCAGTTGCTCCCCACCCCCTACACTGACATGATTTTACAATGATAGAAAGTTTGTTGGGTTTTATGCTGCATATGAGAGTGAAAATTGTTTTACTGTTGTCAACAACATTCGTTCTCTTTAAGCACTTGCATTAAGTTTCGACGTTGCTGTGCAATGACTGTTGTCTTATATATCTCTTTAAACAGAAAATGTGCTTGTTGTATTGGCAAGGGATTAATTACATGTAAGTTCTAAGTTTCACTGAAATGAAGAAGCCTAAGGAGTGAGAAACAGCTGTGAGTGTGAGTGGTAGAATCTCTTTTCGCCATGTTTATGGGCAAATACCAAGGATTTTCTTCTCATTACACCCAGTAAACTGAGTTTTTGCGGTTGAAGACTGGTAGAGTTTATTTCTGATCACACGGACTAATGTTTTTGAGACTTGTTTTTTATCATAAATTTGTGTGAAGTGAATTTGCATGTATTTGCATGGATATTCAGAAAGAATTTTAAGAGTAAAAAACTGCAATGTTCCAGGATTTAAAAAAATATGTATTTTTTTAAATTCTGTATTATTCTATTTTTATTTTAATTTCTTTTTTTGCTTTATGGTTTTAGCTTACAAGAGAAAGGGCAGGATTTCTGGTTCCTGTGTAATACTTGGGACTACTAATGGGAAACTGGGAACAGCCAGCAAAGTTCCTGCAGGGAGAGAAAGGGGAAGGAAAGGGACCTAAACTTTCATTTTGGCTGCATTCTGCATAGCCTGAAAGCCTCAGGGAAACTTCCAAGTGTGACGGTAGGTAGGCTACAATGTACTGATCCAGTCTGAAGATAACCAAGGCGCAGCTGAGGGTGGGGAGTCTTGAAACTGATTAAAAGTAATCACAGCCCTGTGGCCCGAGGCATGCAGAAAACAGAACCATTAATGCTATCCGGGAATCCATATAATGTCCTACATAGCAATTGCCAGTAAAGAGAAGAATAAATTTCTCTAGCACTTGTTCTTGAAGCTGAGGAATTTCTTATTTCTGCTGGTGTGGTGAATAAGAGCGTTATCCTGAAGTGTCTCGAGTGTCAGCCCTGATGCTGGTGGGGAGGTGAGGTCTCTGCCGCACAATGAGGTTTCTATATCCAAGGGGTGCCTTGACTTTCTGTGTTTCTTAATTTACAATCCAATTTATATCCGTCTTAATTCATAATCCAATAGAAGTTCTACTGAGAGATGCCAACATCTTATTTTGTACTCAATATATTGTAATATATAGAATAACAGTGGGAGGAAATTGCTGAAAAAAATAATTGCAATGAGATATCTCAATAATGAGTTATGCAGAACCTGCTGGGAATATCTCCTATACTGTTGATTTCAATAAGAATATTTACTGTAATAAACACAGTAGAGCTCTATTTTTAGTTTAATATAAAGATTTGTGTTAAAAAAAAAAAGATGAATTACATTACTAGGTTGTATCTCTTGAATTATCTTAACCATATGTGGTTGCTCTTAAAATTAACCAATTTATTATTTTCTAAAGAGCAGCTGGGGAACTGTTTAATATATAAAACTGAAAGCAATGTAATTACAAACAGAGGGGCAGAAGTAATATTATGTAGTCACAGTTCAGAAACTGAGCCCTGAGTATCTTTATATATGCCTACATAAATGATTAGTGTTAGTTTGCTTCAGCACTTACCTCAAACGATGTTTTGCATGTTTATTCCACATGTTGGTAAACCAGTAAACCACCTCATTCACATTTCTTCTGTGATGTTTTTCTTTCTCATTTGTACCAATTTCAGCTTGTTTTAAGTAAGTTCCTTGTTTCCATGTATACATAAAACCAAACCAAATGACAAAGGAAGCTGAGAGCATTTGGAATATAATTTAAGAAATTTAATTATTAAAAGAAGAGATTATATATCTGGAATTTTAAAAGAGCACGGTTATTTACACATTTAAAATTATAAAGCTCAGTTAATCATTGTGAAAGATACTTCAGCATTGAAAGATGTACGTGTATACCTACACATAGATTTATGACTTTTGTGCTTGATACACAAAGTACTTGTGTGTGTGCTGGGTAACGACACAACTATTGCTGCTGGGTCTAACTCACCACGATAGGTGCTGTGTGTAGTATCTGCCCCCGCATTTGTAAAGGTTAAAATTACAGAGAATGATATCTTTTTACCCTAGGTGACCACTGCTTTTAAAAAATAATGGTCATAGTTTTAGAAATAATTTCTTTTCACACTTATAAGCAGACATTATTCTGTACAAGTGTCATAAATAGTTACTCTTTTACATTATTTAGAGTGGTTCAGATAGGGTGCTTTGAACTAGAGGATTTATTTCTCACTTTATTAAAAATACTGAATTTTCCGTATTTTTTAGTGTCGTACATTTTATAGTGCTTCCTTATTAATGCCTTTGTTTTAAAAATGGGGCAGAGAGACTCCTGATCTCAGCAAATATCTTAGTGAGTATACTTTTGCTTTGGGGCAAGCACAACTTAATATTCATAAATCTTGGAATGCAGAGGCGGAACGTGAAGAGAATCACTGTAGATTCTCAAGCGTTAGGTATTGGGGCTAAATATCTGATGTGAACAACTTATCAGAGGATTGGCAACATTATTAAAGTATCATGTAAGAGCCAAGCTATTTCTAGGTTTCAAAAAACCATGGAAAGATCCCCAGTACTAGTTGACATTTCAATAAAATATGGCTAAGAAGAAAATACCTCATACAAAGAGATCTCAACAGACTAACATAAAATGAAACAACAAAGTAGAAGCCAGTGCAAAAACATAAAAATAGGTCCTTGTAGTGATGCTTGAAATTTGAAAATCAATTAAAGATGCTTTTTAAAATGACGAGCAAGTAGTTCACATTATAAAAGACAGCGCAAATCATGTGTTGCTAGTGTGGTTTAAAAATTATTTATTTTTGTTTGATAAAAAAAGTCTCAGTAGGTGCCCATTCCGTACACTGCTTGCTGCATAGCCTTATTAACAGTCATTGTCTCAATTTGTACCATGGCTAAAAATTCAAAGGCAAGTATAACAGAAAATAGTCTGCAACAAAGATACACCCTTCTAACGGAAGCTCAGAGTAACACTGAAGATGACCCAAGAGGAAAGTGAGCTTTGTTACATATTGAGGACTGAGAAGTCAAAGCTGTGGCAGATCAATGGCAAAAGTCAGTTCCCATGTCAACACACTTTTGGAAAGAGCATTTGGACATCAGTTCTCTCTGTCCATATGGGTGACATGGACACAGGCTGATATGGAAATGGTGTGAGACACTAAAGCCTGGTCTGGACTCTAAAGCCTGGTCTAGAGTTGAGCGTAGGAGACTTGAATATGGAGCTGCCTCAACTGCTTCGGAGTCACCAGGATTCTGGAAAAGGTCGGTGATTACACTTAAGTGACTTTGGGAACATGAGCTGTTTTTCAGTGCATGATATATGTCCCCTTCTACGTTTGATTCTGAGAAGGTATGTATAGCTTCCAGGTCATTTATGAGACACCTGTCCTGCAAGCCTAAATGCAGGCACAGAACCTTACTTCTTTAGCACAGTTCATGCTTGGGAACTTCTGCATTTAATGACCTATGAAAGCTAGGCACTTTTTTCATTGGCATTTAAAAATATTCTATTGAATTACAAGAAACAGAGTCTAGCCTTCTCAGCTGTGCTGGTTTTGCAGGTCTAGCTGCAATAAAAAAGTATTAATTCAATTATCTTTGATCCTATACTATTTTGTAAGTGGTTTTAAGAGTGGATATGACTTTTAAAGACTATGCCCACTTCCCTTTGAGTAATGATTATACCTGAAATTCCTTCTGGGTTTTATTCCTGCCCCTTCATTAGATGCTATTCTGTCTTTGGGTCCTCCACCAGCAATTATATGCTAGAGCAGGAGTTGTCTTGTACATTCTGTATCACAGGTTTTCCATTGTAGACTTATCGAAGGCTATAAAGCTCTTCCATGCTGTCACAAGAGCATAAAATCTGAGAATAGTGTGTGCACATTGAAAATTCCACAGACAGAATAAGATGTAGTAATTCTGAGTAAAATTGTCATTAGTCTATAATTTTTAAACATCACTAAAGTGAGTATAACCACATGAGAATGCTCTGGAAATAAAAATCTGTTTCTTTGTAAGATAAATCATATGCAATTTTTATAAATGCATTTTGTATACCCATTGTGCATAGAATCTCATAAGAATGATAATATGAGATTTCATGAATGTTAGAATCGTGTGAAGAAGAAATTAGAAAAAGTATAAAAGGAACGTAGTTGAAAATTCTTGATATTGCCACTGCAACCAAATGAATATAAATATGATAGAAGACTAATAAACTTCTTCAGTTCTCTAGTAAAGATGGTGATCACAGGTTTTCTGCTTCTTTTGCAAGAAATTTGACTAGTGGTTGAGCTATTTGGTTGTGAATACCTATTAAAATAATACTTGCTTACTGAATTTAACCTTTGCAAATCTAACAGTTCACATGGCTACACCTCTCCAAAGCTACTAAACTTACTTGAAAAAAAAAATTTACTGACTTTACTTTCATGTATACAATCATAGATACTGAATCAATATATTTTTATGTTTTTAGCAATATTTCATAAGAGAATTTCTTATTAGAGTGTAGCCTTTTCATTTTCAGAATCACTTTAGGTATCCTCTGGAGAAGATGCAAGAAATTCCCTTGATAGTTAAATAAAGCTGAGGACAGGGAGCACCATGCAGTTCAAATAACAGTTTACCAAAATGGACAAATAAAAAATGAATCAATATTTTAAATTACTTAAATTATTAATATTGGTACTTTTTAGAAACTTGAGCTATCTATATATATGAGTACAACTTTGCAAGGTGAAGAGTGACTGCTTGGCTTAGCAGAAAAACTCCAGTGAATGACTTGCATGTTTGTACAGACAGATAACAACAAACATTTTCAGTGAAACATTTGCATTTTTTAACAAAACTTTTTCTTCTGATATTAGGAAGAAATAGACTTTATCACTGTGTGGGAAGTTAGAATGTTTTTACTTTTCCTTCAATTTTTCTGCTGTTGTTTATCTCCCTTGTTAAATTAACAATGTTTAGTCATTAAAGGCATCACCAGACTAGATAAAATGACAATGAATAACAAATAAAATAGGACAGTTTCCATGGATGATTGAGAAATTCGTTTGTACATCTTAGCTTTTTTCTTTTATATGTAACAAAATTTATTTTTCTTCTAGAAGTTATCAAGAAAACCTCTAAATTGGTTCAACTTGTCAGGTTGTAAGCTGTTCCAAATAGCTTATTTATCCAAAACATAACCTTTTTGACCATCAAATTTTGTAACAAAGATACCGATTTTACAATAGTTTGGCTTGTCTTATAAACTTTGTAATGTAGGATTATCTCTTATCTAGTAATTTTTCCAATGTTAATTTGGAGCTGTGAAGATTTTCTCTTTTTTTTTTTTTCATTTTGAATAACAGAGTTGAATTAATTGTTGTTACAAGAGCTGTGGAAAAAACCATTGTGACCTAGTAGATGAAAGATTTATATGCCTCATATTTCCTATACATGATTTTGTAGGTTATTTAAACTTTCAGGGTGTGTTACTGTGGTCTAGCCTACCAGCAAAATTCAGAGTGTAATTTGTGTAAGTTTATGAAAAACATGAACCTTATTCTCTGCAAAAAAATGTTTTTACCCTTAAACACTCAAGGTGAATGTATGTTATTTAGCACATAGAAGAGTGTAGAAGACTTTCAGAACAGGGACCATCAGACAAGTAGGGTAACAAGGAAAACTTTTGGGTAGGAGAGTGCAGGAGAAAGTGAAGACCTGTCAGTCAACGCCGGACTGCCACCTGGTGCTCACAGGGATAGGAGCCGCCTGCCCGGACTCTTCCTATCCTTCACTTTCCAAATTAATTGAAGTCAGAAAAAGAATTTACCCATTTACTTAATTGTTCATAATTTTAGGACTGTGTGGTCTGAATAGTTATGTTTTCTAGCAATGTAAAATGACAAATTTTGTTAAGATTAGATTGTATCATTTAAATTATTTAGAGGTCTTAACTGATCATTAAAAAAATCACCTTCATAAAATTTATAATTGTTGTTTTGTAGAAGAAATGTGTATTCTGACTGTGGCAACACAGCAGAAGTTTAGCTAGCTATTTCTGAACAAATCTTTTGAAGAAATATGTGAGGGTGTGATTTTACTCAGCATTAATTGTCCCAAAATATTTTCTGCAAAAAGGATAACCTAACACACTAAATCCTGTGAATTCAAGATCCTAGAATCATAGAATGGCATAGGCTGGAAGGGACCTTAGAGATCATCTAGTCCAACCTCCCTGTTTTGGGCAGGGACGCCACCTCTCGACTAGATGCTTCTCTGACTCTCAGAATCCCATGGGTTGGATGGATACATAAAGATTTACTCCTTTCACATGAGCTGGAGTTGGTGTTATTTAACTTCAAACTCTCTGGTGAGGCAGCTGGGCTCCTTCTGTGGTCTGGAGAATCAGAGAAGCAGTTGCAGAGGGCAATGCATCCTACCTGAGATTGGTCTCCTAAGACAGAAGATGAAATCAACTCTAGAAATGTCCCTTTCTCTGCATTGACTGTAGCCCTAGAAGTCAGGTTAGACAAGTAAAGTCAATGAGAGGAATTTCACTTACACTTTCTTATATGGAAAATTCTACTTTTTTTGACAAAAAGAACATATCTCAACTATGAACCATAACTGGCTGATGCTGCATATTAATTTTCAGTAGATTTCCCTCTATGATGTAAAATAATCATTTAATAAAGCTTTTAGGGGCAGTGTGAATCTTAGCAATATAGCTTTAATAGATCTGTTGCCATATAGCTTTAATAGATCTGTTGCCTGAGAACTTAAATCAAGGCTTAGGCTCAATGCCAGTATTAAAGACCCCCATAGGTGTCTTTGTCCCTTGTGTAGATCTTGGATGATCCAAACCATTTTGGTAGTATTTTTCTTGATGGGAATGTTGACAGTAGTGCTCAGTGTAGACCTCTGCCAGAGAAAGGATCAATATCCTGGTTTGGAAGATATATCATAGAATCATGGAATTATTTGGATTGGAAGGCACCTCAAAGATCATCTAGTTCCAAGACCCCTGCCAAGGCAGCGACATCTCCCACTAGATCAGGTTGCTCAGTGCTCCTTCCAGCCTGGCCTTAAGCTCTTCCAGGGATGGAGCATTTACCGCCTCCCTGGGCAATTTGTTCCAGTGCCTCACCACTCTTAGGGTAAAGAACTTCCTCCTTATATCTAGCCTAAACCTATGCTCTTCCAGCTTCCACCCATTGTCCCTTGTCCTATCACTACAGGCCATTGTAAAAAGTCCCTCCCCAGACTTTTTGTAGGTCCCCTTCATGTACTGGAAGGCTGCTATAAGGTCTCCCTGGAGCCTTTTCTAGGGCTGAACAAGCCTAACTGTCTCAGCCTGTCCTCACAGAAGAGATGTTCCAGTGCCCTGACCATCTTGGTAGCCCTCCTCTGGACCCACCCCAACAGCTCAATGTCTTGTGTTGAGACCTCCAGAACTGGATGCAGTATTTCAAGTGGAGTCTCACAAAGGCAGAGTAGAGGGATAGAATAACCTCCCTCGACCTGCAGGTCACACATCTCTTGATGCATCCCAGTATATGGTTGGCTTTCTGAGACACAAGCACATGCTGTTGGCTCACGTTGATCTTATCTTCCACCAACATGCTGCTCTCGACCCACTCATTGCCCAGCCTCTCTTTATTGAGAGGGTTGTCAGCCATTGGAACAGGCTGCCCAGGGAGGTGGATAAGTTGCCACCCCTGGAGATGTTTAAGAGACAGGTGGGTGTTGTGCTGAGGGACTTGGTTTAGTGGTGTTGATAGGGCTGGAACAAAGGTTGGACTCGATGACCTTGAAGGTCTCTTCCAACCGAAACTGTTCCATGATTCTATCATTCTATGATAAAAGTGCAAAACTTGGAAGCGGTTTCTAGGAGAACAAATGTAAGATCTGATGATGGCATACTGGAAGGATTAGAGGTGCAACTGTCACATAGTTGACAGCTTATCCATTAGAAAATGCTTTAATGACACTTTAATCAATGGCAAATAAATTTTAAAAAATCTCATGACCTTATTGATCTTTCAAATCTTGGGGAAAAAAATGCTAATCTCAATCCTTGATTTCCCTTTTGGCAGCTTCTGCAAGTGAGCTGGAAAGTGTCTGTTAAAAAGGAATAGCTCAACTGAAACAAATTCCTCTTGCCTTTGTCTCCAAGTGAACTGCACTGTGAAAGGACATGAAATGTGAATGCATTGCCTAAGAGGTTTACAGTAAAAGTATAGTCTGAGGGTAACTATTAACCTCTCCACTGTACAACAAATACTCATAATAGTAAAAGGTTGTTCAAAAAACAAGTAAAATAAAGCTTTAGTGTTTTTGAAGATTCTCTGTAGATATCTGAATTTTTCATGTGAATTGTCCTCATAGCCTTGTTAAGAGCTTTTATTAGAGCTGCATGAAGAAACTGCTAGTTATTCAGGTGTATGAAGTTATATGCAGCAAAGATATGTGAGAAGAGGGAGAAACACCTTTATATTCACAAGTGATGTTATTAATTAATGCCTTCTGATCGTAATGATAATTTATCTGGAGAAATTTTCTTCTAACACTTTTTTCTGATTTGTGTTCATTTATGGGTCAATCTTCCAAATAAATGAGCTTTATATATGAAAATTGGTATGAAACATTGTGTATTTACAGTTGTGCATTTGACATGGGGTGCTCAATAGGGGCTTACGCCAAAGTGCATGAAAGTTAATGGTAAAGTAATCCACAACAATTTCAGTGGATATTAGGTCAGGCCTTATGTACAGATACAGATAATTGCCAACCAGAACTTGAACATACAAACATTTGGGCAAGTAATATTTCACTTGCCTTTATACAGCCAGGCTCATGGACTTGACTCCTGAAAATGTTGAAAATGGGACTTGCTGAATATCTTAATGTTGTGATAGGCAAAAAGAAAGCTATATTGTGTATCCTAGTTAACCTCCTAAATTCTGGCACCTCTTTTGGAATAAAGGATGAACTGCATGATCTCTCCAGATCTTTGCAGAGGTTTTTTTCTATTATTTTCATAGAATCATAGAATCACAGAATGACATAGGCTGGAAGGGACCTTAGAGATCATCTAGTCCAACCTCCCTGTTATGGGCAGGGACGCCACCATCATATAGATGTGAAAATACCTGATTAGTGGTATTGAAAGGATTTAAAATATACTTGCCAGCTTATGCTCATGAAGTTCAATTTTTTCATCTCTTTTTTACATATTTTTGATAACATAATACCCCTAAATTCTTTCACTAGAATACCAGTTTAATGAAAAGAATGCAAAGTTCAAAAGTGGGTTGCTGTAGCACATTTGTATAACTATGGTGTTATGTGCCAAAAAGTATGATTGCAGCTAGAGTCCTTCTACTAGGAGAATTTTAGGGTCACAGAGTAGACTTTGTTGTCAACTTTGTGTTGTACTGTGAATACAGACCACAAGCTAACTTTCTTCAACCTCATATATGATTTTGTTTAAATTAATTAAAATTGCAGGAATATATCAAAAGGCACATATATAATTTTATTATTTACTTTACTGATCTGAATGTGAAAATTGAACCAAACCCCTTATTCAGAATAATGCTGTTGTGTTGTTTTCTTTTACAAAATCTAAGTGTAGCCTTACTGAAGCTTTGTGGGAGCTACATGAAAATACAGAGAAGAAATGGAACTGAAAATTTCTGTTTCATCACTCTTCAGAAAATGGTGTGAAAATCTACTGAAAGAGATCCAACAATGATTCTGTGAAATAACATGAAGGTATGGACAAAAAGAGCTCAGAAGAAATACAAAAAGTAACTTCCTAACCCAAAGGAAAGCTTTCTTTTCTGTCCTTCTACTAGAACACTTTGTGACTGAAGACCAGGGTTGGGATTGATCTCACCTAGTACTCACAGAATTATAGAATCATAGAATGGTTTGGATTGGAAGGGACCTTGAAGATAATCTAGTTCCAATCCCCCTGCCATGGTCAGGAACACGTTCTGCTAGATCAGATTGCTTAAAATCCGTATCTGAATGAGTTACCCCAACATTTTTGGGAGTCCATAGAGAGAAAGAGGTGGGTTTGGGTGCAAATTTATCTGACTCATTTTAGAGGAATTGCAACTCAGAAGTGACTGCTGCTCTCATTAGCTGTGAAGAGAATGTTGGGTCACAAGAGTGTGAGAAGTTACATTTCCCTACTCGTTTTTGTTTTCAATGGCAAACTGGCTTTGTGACCTAAAACCATTTAGTTATTCATGGAAGAGATCTGTTTTTTGTATTAAAAAACAGTGCAAAGGACCATGTGCCAGAAAGCTGGAATGATGCCATCCTGCTGCATTTAGTGTGGAGATTAGAAGAGTGGTCGGTCATCTTTCCTGCCTCTGTACTAATAAATGAGTAGCTGGATTGCTCAGCTATATTACATCTTCTGGAGATTTTTTATAGACAAGTTAACTAAGAAAAGCTACAATTGTATGTATAATATCACAGAATGCACCCCCAGCAAAGGAGTCTTGGAGTACAATTTTGGCAGACAGTATGTCAGGATTTCCGAATACAAACATTTCCATGTCTTACATTTTGCTTCCTATTTGAAATTTTTCTTTTTGAGAAATTTTCGGACTAATTCTGAACAAAAATATATCTCAATAAACTTGCTACAATGGTCTGCCTTTTATCCCAATCCCAAGGGTGTGTTAGGTTTGCCTGGACAGATTTCAGTGGTGGGAGGGGTGGCTTCAGCAAGAAGCTGCTAGAAGCTTCCCGTAGGTCTGATAGAGCCAATACCAGCCGGCTCCAAAGACAGAAACGCCACTGTCCAAGGCTAAGTCGGTCAGTGGTAATAGGATAGGAATGCCTCTGTGAAAACATATTTAAGAAACAAGGATAGAAGAACTGTGTCACACAACAACTGGCAGAGAGAGGTGTGAGAATATGTGAAGACACCAAGGTCAGTGAAGGAGGGGGAGGACGTGCTCCAGGCGCTGGAGCAGAAATTCCCCTGGGTTGTGCTGTCGCCCTGCAGCCCGTCGATATGATGGGGTGTAGATGTCCACAAGTGGCCTGTGGAGAACCCCATGATGGATGCCTGAAGGAGGCTGTGACCCCATGGGAAACTCGTGCTGGAGCAGGTTACTGCCACAACCTGTAGCCCATGGAGAAGCCCACATTGGAGCAGGCTGGCTGGCAGTACTTTTGTGTCACCGTGGGGGACTTGTGCTAGAGCAGTTTCCCCTGAAGGACTGCACCCCAGTGAGAGAGACTCACTTGGGACAGTTTGTTAAGAACTGTCTCTCATGAGAGGACTCATGTTGGAGAAAGGCGTGTGAAGATTTTTACCAGTGAGAGGGACCCCACAATGGCCCAGGGGAAGAGTGAGGAGTCCTCCCCTGGAGGAAGAAGAGGTGGAGACAATATCAGACGAACTGACCGCAACCCCCATTCCCTCCCCCCCTGCATCACTTGAGGGGAGGAGGTGGATAAATTTGGATTGATGCTAAGCCCGGGAAGAAGGGAGAGGTAGGGGGAAGTTGTTATTTTTAAGATCTGCTTTTATTTCTCATTACTCTTCTCTGATTTGTTTCTTAATAAATCTAACTAATTTCCCCAAAATTAGGTCTATGTTGCCTGGGATGGTAGATGTTTGTGATCTCCCCATCCTAATCTCAAACCATAGGCCCTTCATTATATTTTCTCCCTGTGTCTAGCTGACAAGAGGGAGTGATAGAGCCGCCTGGGAAGAAAAGCAAGGTGTAAATGTTACCCTCATACTCATGAATTTGAATGATGCTTCTGGTTCATATTGCCTCCCTGCTACCATCTGCTCTCATCTATATTCCTCCTGGCACATCAGGCTGTATTTTGCCCTAAAAGTGTTGGCAGCTGGAGGTCTTCAGAGACTCTGTGCTTTTCAAGTCAATGGGTCTCTTTATGACAAGCACTGCACTTCTGTTCATCAATAAAGTTCCTACTGTACTTTGGCATTGAGCAAGTGGATGACGATAAACCCACAAATTTCATTTGTCTCAGCAAGGATAGAAAAAGGCAGATCTACAGTATAGGAATGAAGGACACACTGGAACCATACCAAAGACATGCTCAAAGAAATATGGAGCCAATTGAGAGGATAACCAAGGATTTGAATTTCTTTTGGATCTAGCTCAAGGAGAAGACAAGATAAATGCTATGCAGTGCATGTTTTATTGTGATAAACATGTATTTTAATATAGACAACACAAACAGTGAAAATGCATATCATTGCCTGACTTTTTTTTTTTTTTACTTTGGGGTGACTAAGCTGCTTCTCTCTTCCTTTAAAGCTCACATGACTTATAATCACTAAAGCATATATATATCAGACAGAACTGAAGCATGTATAAAATCTAGTTACACATGAAATCTAAAAAGACCATGTAGTACTTTGACCGTGAGAGTAAGGTTTGTGGGAACTCTATGTTGTCAAAGAAGTGTGCAAACAAGCACAACTGTTCAAAAACACCTTTGAATAAAAATACTATAGATAATGCCTTAAATTTTTAAATAGTTTTGGGTTTGGATTTTTTCTGTGATAGATCTGTTCTTTTTGATGTTAGTGATAACATACATTCCATCGATCTGTCTCCCCAGTGACCTGCTGAAGTTTGGTGGTATATCTATTAAAATATTGCTTAACTTCGTCCACGTTGTATTTTTCTACACTGTTTTCCCTTCACAAATTATCCCTTGTTGAGAGACAGGGGGAAAAAAACCCACTGTGTGTGAGGAATAGCTTCCACTGGTCTTGAAAAAGCAGTTAGGGAATGTTCCATTTATTCTTCCAAAGCCAGTGTTTACCCTTTTAAAGACTTTTGATTGTTTTTCCCTCTAAACTCTTAGTATTTTTCAAAATTTGCTTGTAGCTTAAAAAGTAAGTGTATGTCTGCTTGTGTTAGATATATATCACTTGCAATGAATGGTAGATACATGAGATTGAGACAAATCACTGGAAAACAGAGGAAAAACCATAATCTTTTCAGGATCTTTCACATTTTTACACTATGACGTCGTCTATTTTTTGAAGGAATAATTACAGGAAAAATACACATGTGAAACCATATTATTTTTTTAAAAGTTAAAGTAGTATGAACCAGTTTTTAATGAAATCAAGTCTATTGTCCTGACATTTTTTTTTATAATCATCAAAGGAAAATGAGTAAACTCTTTGTTATATTTTGTATGTTTATTGCCTTAAACCTGCAAATCGCTTACTGTAAAAATGTTCTAAAAATCAAAGTACATACAAATTGTTTCATTTTGCATTGGTTACTCTGAATACACAACCATTTATTCCCACTATGTAGTATTCAGACAGATTTTTGCATACTGTACTCAGATTTATACAAGGTGAGCATATTTATTGTATTGCTAAAGAAAAATCCCATGCAGGTTAATCAACACTGGAAATATTTAAAGATTCATTGCATGAAAAATGAAGTTCTACTGTAATTTAAGCAGTGAACATTTGCATTTTAAATTATATTTATGTAGGTGTGAATAACTTCTATAAAATAATTTTGTACAGCTGTATTGCAATAGAAAATCCTATAAAGCTTTAGTGACAGACTATGTATAGTAGATATTTCTTAGAAATTATGATTATTAAGAACAAAAATCTCAAACATAAAATTCATACATAAGAAACCTTTAGTATTATAAGCATTGTAATAACTAAATTCTGGAAATTCAAAGTCTCAAACATTTCTATAACTCATCCCATTCAAACCTAATACAGCACAATGTGATTTTTACAGTGCCCTTTGTGCTAGTATCCTGGAGCACTTTAAAATGAATAAAATTAAAATTAGCAATGTAGCACTCAATTTCCTAAAGGAGTTACTTTAGAAAAACTAAGTAAAATCAATGCCTTAAATGTTTGGATTTAAAACCCTGCCAGTTGAAGCTTTTTATTTCAACTAGCAAAGTATTCCAAATCTCCTGAATAAAATATCTGAAGGCTCTATAGGTTTAGGATATCAAAAAAGTATTTAAGAATTATGAAACCATCATCTATCAATCTCAGTGCATACTGATAGGCATGGAAAGCAAATGTAATGGCTGGGCAGAGCTATACAGCAGCCTCTGTATCAAATAATAAGCTAGAAGTTTATTTGCATTTCTCTGATACATTTCACCTGAAGATCTCAAAGCGGTCCCTCTGTTCATTCCAGCAGAACAATATAAAGCCTTTACAAAATACAACAGTGAACTGCAGTACTATGCTGGGAAAAAAAAAAAAAAGGATTTTTGTATGAGCAGCGGGAGAGGTGTAACTCTCCAATAAACCACAGGGTCAATCACACATCAGGTGGCATCACTTCTGTAATGGGACTATTCCTAAGTGATTTTATTGAACTGTAGTTCTGAAGTTGATTACTGCAGGTCCTGTATTTACATATGCAACCATCATTTGTAAGAAAGAGGAAGAGAGGAACCGCAGGTGTAGCAGCAAGCTGTATCGAAGCGATGGCTGTCTCCTCTCTCTTCAAAGCATGTAAATATATACCAGAATCCCTATATGGAAAAAAATGAAATCCACAGTTGTATAAGATGCTGATAAATAAGCAGAACTCTTGCTATTTTGCTAACCAGCTTGATGTTGTCAAAAGAAACAAATAAACTTGTTTTCAAACTCTAGATAAAATTAGCTAGTCGTATTTCAAATTACAGAAAAATAGTTATGAATCATTTTGATAGTGTTTGGGAGGCATGGAATCGGAATGTAAGAGTCACATGTTTATTTATGAGCAGCTCACGGTGCTCAGGATGAGGAATCTGATCATGAGCAAGTCCTGAAAGCAGGGCTGTGAGTATTTTTAATTTTTAGATCAACCACTGGCAGGCAGGAAAGCAAAGATCTGCAGAGGCTGTCCGTTAGCACAAATCATTCAGCCGCCTGTGTTGTAAGGCAACATGGGAGCAAGATGCAGGGTGTGTAGTCACTTGCAACTTCTATTTGAAGCCACAGTCTGCCTCATTTTTATAGCCACTTTTGAGTTTCCTTTCCCTTCTCTTCTCTGTTGCTACAATTCCCTCTATAGCAAACTACTACCCTCCTTGTCTAGCTCTCTCTAATTTCCATCACACTCCAGTGCGCTAATCATTCACCACTACCAACAGACGTGCTTTGAGCAGAAGGTTGAACTAGATGACTTCTGGAGCTCCCTTCCAACCTGCGTGGTTTTGTCATTCTATAATTAATGCTGAGTTGGGTCACCTTTTTCTTTATGTGATTTCTGCTTTAATTTAGTGTTGTAATTGAGGCCAAGGTGCTGCTTAGCTGTCATTTAAAAGTCTTGCTATCATTGTCCTCCATTTCTTTAAACAATCTGTTTCTGAACTGCTGTGAATGCTATTTGTATAAGCTTGCACATCTTTTGAGTGATACCTGCGCTAATTTAATCCATGATAATATGGAATAGACATTTGTGCTGGCTCTGCATGCAGCTGTGGCTAAGAAAGATGCAGATATTTTGAACAGCACTGTTTTCTGGAACTACTGGGACTACTGAGAATTGGTTTGGGTATGTCTATAAAAGCTTTCTCTATTTCCTGTGAGAGGAGAATGAAGATGCTGCTTCCAGTGGAGATCTTCCCCAAGATTACACCTTGCTTCAGCTGTCACATTTTTTTTAAAATGTTTTTTATGATCTGACAAAGGCAGCCTATTGACATAGCAGCACAGATTTTGTATGGCACAAATAATCTGCATTGTGAATGTGATCTTATATACATATTTCTGCTTTCATAAAAAGCCTTTCTTCATTTTTTGGGCCATGAAAGATCACTAAAACCTCATTGGTCTGGAAAGGGGAGATATGAAAGCCTTTGCTGATGGTTCTTTGCCAGGGAGATGGCAGGAGGGCATGGGAGGGAAAAGAAGTGAGACAAAGACATTCCAGGTGTGGAGAAAGGAGTTGTATTTGTGTCGGAAAGAAGTGGTGTGTCAGAACATGTTAGGTGTCAGGAGGAATGACAAAATACATTGAAATTGAGAAAGTTACAGATCCAGAAATTATCATCTTCAAGTGTTTAGTGTAAAAAGAGACTGTGGATAAACTCCTGGATTGTTGAAGTTCATAGCAGTCTTGCCACTTGCTGCTGCGAGACTCAGGACTTCCATAGATTTCTGCGGTACAAGAAGGTGTTTGAAACTTGTTTTCTTTTGTCATATTCTGAATGACCAGGAAAGAACCCAATGAAACAACTGTCAGAAAATCAGCTGTCTCCATAGAAATAAGGCTATTTTAAAGTGAGACATTTACCGGATGGCACAACCAAAAAGAAGAAGAGGGAAAGTACAATAACTTTCCTCCCTGGACTCTACAGGAGGCTGACTTGGGGAAGGAAGGAGCAGTCAAAGCTCTGTTACAAATGGAGTCTCTAAAAAATACCTAGTTCCTTATCACCAGCTTTCCCTCTCCAAGTGTGTTTGGGTGTTGTGGAGGTTAAGTTTCTATATTAGGCTAAAGTAACACAAAAGTTAGCTTATAAGTTTCTGCTACATCTAGCAGAAGCAAACATATCAGCTTAACAAGAAAGTAAACATGAGCACTTTAAAACATTCATTCCAACTAGGGATTCCAAATCTTGTTTTAACTTTTTAGGCTTTTTCCTATTCTGTATATCTGTAGTGTGACATCTTTACAATGCAAACCCTCTGTCACCTGTTCTATATGATTAGTGTTCTAGATGATTTTCAGTGTCAGGCTGTGCAAATTTGGGCTCACCAGAAGAAGCTATTTAAATTTCTCCATACAGGCAATGATGTAGACTACTCATAGGAAAAAAGGATTGAGAGATGGAAAAAAAAATAATATTTTCAGGCAACTAGGCTTTCACAATGGATGTATTTGCTGCTAGGAAGAGTTTTCTGACATTGTCATTAGGTCTTTTCTTCCTGATTCTGGGGTTTTCTTTTTTGATTGTTGCTCTTTTGTATAATTCACCCCTTTTTCAGAGTCATTCATAAAACAGACATCATGTTTGCATGGTATAGCTGGCCACATGATCTTCCATCCTTGGAAGGGGTGCCTATATTCTGTCCCTTTGTCCAGAATGCCCAGGTAATTCAGTTTGAAAATAAAGCTCCTTCTTGTAAGGAAAACTCAGTCATTATCCCTGTTAACTCTAATGGGATTTAAGACATGCTTAACATTAAGTGGAGAAGTCATGGAGGAAAACAAAGAAAACGCTTGCAAATTCTAAATGCCATAAACAATTAAACGACTGTTTTCCAAGAAACAAGAACTGGATAATTAATTCCTTGTCAAGTTTTTGTGTGCTTGCTGGGAATGAAGAGATTGAAAAAAGATGGTAGAAAACTATGAAGTACTTGACAGATGCTTTTTAAGTGATAATAATAGCGCTAGAAAGTGTAAGATGGTATATAGCTCAGAGACGTTTACTGAACTACCAGGTATTCATTTGGCTATAGGCAAACACAGATCAATGGAAACTGACTGAAAAGGAGTAGGAGTAATATTTTTTTTCTCGCTAGTTCTTCTAAAATAAATCTCTTTAAATTTGTGACACAGTCGGTCATGTGCATCATATTATGGCAGCTTACATCACATGATTTTATGTAGCCTGCTGGTAACATCACTTTGCATTATACATTTAAAGAAATATCACTTCTTTTCACGTAGGGTAGAAGACAGTAATCAACTGACAAGTATTCTCCCGCTACCCATGAGAAGAAGCCAAGTATCAGATCTAATACTTTCCACCCCCAACAAATAATTTTCTGTAAATGCTTGTGCATGACAGAATGCTCCTAGATAGTGGGTATTTCACAGCTGGTGACTCTCTTATTGTTTAACTGTGGTGTCTGCATCTTATCACTCTGTGCAAATTATTTAGCAACTGCCATATTATTTATAGGTATGAATTGCACAAATTAATCTCATAAATAATTCATTTTTTTTTTGCTGTGAATTAACATGCTGCCACAGTTAAAAATCTACTTTGGTGAGGGAGTATCAACTGCTATGGGCACATTGTGCTTGATTTTTCAAGCCAATGGGTTTTGAAAAACAGAGTTTTCAGTGAAAAGAATGAAGGGTTTTTTTCTTGAACTTTACACAGAAATGGCAGAAGCTTTCAGGTTGTGAGAAGTAGTGCCATGGTCTTTAATAGGAATTATGTCATGTTCAGGCATTTATAAGAAGAGGAAAAACATTGGATCTCATCCTAACAGTATGGCAGTCTGTCACGATGTGACATCAGTTTGTAAACAGAAAACTAACGTACCTGAATAATGATCCATTTTTATAACTGAAACCAGAAAATAATAACATTCTTTTTCTTTCCACAGTAAGACATAAAAATGTCATTGTGGACCTAACAGAAAGACAGTCGCAAGTTTGTTTGCTAGTAGACTCCTAGGGAGCTGAACACAAAAATCCAATAAATAATTAGCTCTCCTGTGACAGGCTTCTGAATTACTGTGATACATTAATTGGACAAAATTAGCATGAATTAAGGCAAATAAGTATAACATGTAATTTATTACTTACTAAGCATGGTGCTGCAGTGGAAGCCTCAGATTTCCCTTAAGATTGCTTTAACAGCTATAATGCATTCCTTAATTTACTCTGTGGAAAATCAATTTTTTCAGAGTTCATTAAGCACCAATATGTTACAATGCAACTCCCTAGAGCATAGAACCACAATACGTTATGCAAATTCATACCAGCGTGTTACCAATATGTAAATAGCAATAATACTATTGTCAGCTTCCTATTGATAGCCATGCTGAAAAGGGTAATACTTAAAACTTCTTTAACTCTTTTGACTTGTTCCTGATATCAATCAATGCTCCTTTTAAATGCCATTTCTTAGGATAGTTGTTATTCTAAAAAATCTCTTTCCTTTGTAGTATATTAATGAGAGTGTTCTCAAATCTCTGTTTGCAAAGAAGTGGCACATAAAGGTATCTCACATGTTCATAGGCATCAGCCTTTTCACAGTGAAAGCCCAACATTTCCAGGAGACGCATAAGTGGGCAATGCTAACTGATAGTTATGGATATACCATACAATAAATGCGAGCGAAGGCATTCCTAAACTGCAAACCCTATGCATAAATTTATTTACACCTTTTTCTTTCCTTTCTTGGCACAAAAAGATAAAATAAAATAAAATAAAATGATAATTGCATTAATTCTAGCCAATCAAATGTGAATCATAGGAACTAGCATTAAGAGAATGAAGTCCGAGACTGTTTGATATTCACCTAATCATATGACAGACTCCAAAGCTATCACAATAGCTGCCTCCGGAGCTCTTTGGGGAGACAGATGTCACCAGTGGAAGGATGATTTCCACATCTTGGCACTGTGCAATTGTCAAACTGAGGGAGGGAGAAGGAAAGGAGGATTCTGCTAGCAAGGAAGATCCTTTGTGGAAGGAGGAGGAGCCACACCTCACTCCTGTCATTCTCCCTTTTATCAGATTTGTTTTGAATAAAAATCTTTCTGGCTACACTGCACTCTGAGAAGCCAGGAATGGCATTCCCCTAAACTCTAAATGCCTGTGCTGAAGTCCACAGTTAGGCTGTGATCTGAAACTACCAGTAGATGCAGCAGATCAGAAGAGTAGGCTTGGAGGGCTTGAACCTGTGAGGGCAGGGGTTTCTTGGAATATATTTAACTGGTTTATTATTCCTTTGGGTTATGGTGAAATTGGCAAAAGAGCAAGGCATTTGGTCATTATCTCTTCAGCTTCAGATGAACGCATCAAACCTTTAATTATTGTGGAATTTAGCCCATAGAAGAACATTTGCTTGAAGATTTGTTGTTGTTGTTGTTTACGTTTAATGAAGCATAAAGATTTAATTTGTTAGAGCATCCTTGTGTATGCAAACAGCAAAGTCTACGCAAAGTGAGACATGTACATAATTTTGCTTACCGCCATGTTTATAGCATTGCTTACCATAGACACAAGAAACAGTTCTAGAGATAAGTAATACTGTGCACTAAATGCCCACTAGTGCCCAGTGGCGAAATATATCCAGGACTTTTCTCAGTCTAGCGTTTTCTAGCCTGCAATTATGGCTTTTCACACCTTGCAACTATAATCAAAATGGTTACTGATGGTCTCCAAGCTCCCATTTGTTGAAAAGCACTGTCAAAGTCTTCAGAAGACAGCTAAAACAAAAGCAACACAACCTAAATATTTTCAGTGTATACATACTCTGGAATAATTTTTGCAATAAGTCATAGAATCATAGAATGGCCTAGGCTGGAAGGGACCGTAGAGACCATTTAATCCAACCTTTCTGTCATGGGCAGGGACTCCTCTCAACTAGATCAGGCAACACATGGGGAAATGTATATTTGAACCTGAGTGTATGTTAGAGATGACCTCAGTCTGCAAATTCAAGTTCAACGCAGACTTAAATCTTACCCCTTGATACCCTCAACCATTCAACATATTGCAGTGCTCATACTTGGTGCTCTAGTTGTATGCTAGTGGAGACTGGATCCCTCTGGAACAGAATCAGATGCTTGTGGATTCTGACCCTCTAAAGATAGAAGGAATATGGAGTAATTTGAAAATATTTGCCTTTCTTTAATGTTAATGTCAACTTTAAATAGGAAGCAGGAAGCACTATTTGACTCCATCTATGCAGAAGTTGTAGACAACAGATATTTTGAATTTTGTTTTCAAATTCTCTGTGATCGTTTGCAATAGTAGCATATATATTTTGGGAAAAAAATCTTTTCAAGTAACTTTATGTATCAAACTGAGTGGGCATTTTAAAAATCAGATCAGTGGATTTGTATTCTCTATGAGCCATTAAATAACATGCTTAAAACCAGTCTCTCAGAAGAGAGAATCTGGAATGGGTCTGAAAGGTGAAAAGGCTGTGGAAATTCTATTATCCTTATTGCCCATGTAAACTAAGTAGCAGAGAACAGAGAAATTTTGTGGTTCGTATATATCAATTTCACTTTCTTTTCAACCAAGTCGGTATAAATATGGTCAAAAAATCAAAAAAAGGAAGCTTGGTGAAGTAAGATCTGTGGTTAAAAAAGAATATAAGAAATGGATAGATTTTTTTTAATCCAAAAAAGTGGGAGTTTTGTTGCATTTTTTTTAAACCATGAACCTGCTAAATGCACAAGGCACGTATGTTTACAGATACTGTAAAAAAAGCAGCAGCTGCAGCATTCGCTTGGCTGAGTTAGACCAAGTTACAGCAACAGAAGTGGGAGTTTAAACCTCTGAGGGCTTCCCTTGCCTTGGTGCTCTGCTCCATCTCTCGTTTAAAGCCTCCTGGAGGCCTGCCCTGACTCACCACCGTGTGTTACGGTGTGGAGTGGTAATGTTTGTGACATCTTCTGATTGGGTTGGAAGTTCTTTGTCTTAACACATTGCATAGCGACAGCAGCAGCTCAAAAAAAATGCATGTCAAGGATTATTACTGCTGTAGTGCCTATGAATCTGTGCAAAGTCTTCCATATTTTACTTACAATGCTACTGTTTGTGCCAGAAATCTTTCTGTCAAAGCCAGCTCTCACACGTCGCAGCGTTTTCCTATTCTGTTCATTCTTCTTGACTACAGCCTTATTCTCGTCTAGAGTTGAGAGTGAAGGCATTTTTGTTGCCTTCTCATTATTCATCAGTTGAAAATAATAATAACAAAATAATGTACTGATAGAATACTGCAACTGTATGTAATTTTTTATAATTTAAAAACTTTTAGTTACTGAATACTATGAATTTATAATGCAATCGTATTAATTTTTCAGAAGAATTTGTCAAAAACTCTGGCCATTAACATGTCAGATGTTATTTTATATCATCACTTGTGACCCAAAATATATATGTAAAAGTCAGTTTGGCTAATTTTCTAATCATATACTTTTTTTTCTATTATCTTCCATTTTGCAGAATATTAAAAGCTACAAGTATGGTGGTAAATTGGGAAGAAGGAGGCTTCCAAGGTGTTTCTATGTCTATCTGTTGGATGTTCCATGAAAAAAAAATTAAAAATTGCTACAAATAGCTAGGGAGTGGACTGCACTTGTCTATCCAAAAGTGGACACCACCTATCTACATATATCCACGGACCTGAAAGGTAGACTCTGAATTCTGTATTGCCTTTTGACTTCAAGATTTTTGCCCTTTGGACCGCACAGTGGTCCTACCTGGAAAGAAAGGCTAGAGAGCACCTTCTCACTAGTCTCTTCTAATTTTGCACTTAGCTCTAATTTGACGGTATGGCACTCTTGTTGGGTATGGCATTTTGGGAATCAAATCTCCATAAGCTAAGGAGAAGCTGGAACACAGGTATATCTTATCTGAATGCTCTGGCCACTAAGATATTTTGTGAAAAGCCCATGCATCAGGCCTTAGGAGACAGCTCTGGGGCTGATGCCTGAAGGCAGAGTGATACCTGAACTTCTGCAGGTGGTTGAAATCCAGACACAACCCTGTTCCCAGCTGACTCTAGCCAGCCTTGGGCTTTTTTGATCTCTCTTAAAAGTAGCTTCCCTCTGTCTGTTGACTGTAGAGCATGTTGATATCAGGGTAACACATTCTGGATCTCTAGATTGGGGTCAGGTGCCTGCTTTTTTTGTAGCACTTCAAGTAAGTGATGTCATATTACCCTTAAGTCATTGCCACGTGGATAAATCCAGTTCTTATTGGTTAGATAGCAGCTATGTCAAGAAACTACCAAAATACCCAAAATACTTGCTTTTCACATAATAGTCACTTGTCACGTTTGTCAAACTTAGATATTTAATAGCTGGCTACAGTGTTAGGAACTTTGACAGAACTGTGCCAGGAATTTATTCAGTGTATGGCTTCATGAGGAAATCAAAAGAGGAGTATGGGGTGAAACACCACTATAGCCTGTAGAAGGTCTGATTCTTTGCTCCCTGTAGGTATTACAGGTCATTATTTTCCTGCTTTCTTTTAGCATTGAGAGAATAGTGACACATATCTGAATTTATCCTTTAACTTTCAGTCACATTCTCTCCAAGTGTAACAATTCCCTTCTGGTCTTTGTTGTTACTAAAATTGCTATGATATATGTGTGCCTTATGGTCCTTCACTTAACCTGCATCTCTAAAAATGGCTTACTAATATATGTTTGTGTTAAGAGATAAATGTCACCTCCATTCTTCTCAGCAAAGTCAAAAGCAGTGAGAGATAAGGCAAACAATTCAAATGCTACTGAACAGTGGGGGAAGCTGGCTACCCACGGGTATGGCAGGGTAATTATCTGTCTGCCCACAATCTGCCCACAGCTTGAAATTGAGTTAATTTTATTTACTCTTCCAAAGAGAAATTGAAACCCCAAGAACAGAAGAATCTCATAAACCTCTCCAAACAATTAAAGACCTTGAGTCAGAGTCCTCTGCCTTTGTTATGCATTATACTATTCTGCATCTAACTCATTAGGTTATGACCATTTGCATTTAGAAGAGAAATAACCCATATCCAAAGGCATCAGTCCGGTGTCCCTCACTTCTCTATGAAATCTTTTTCTTTAAGAGTTCTACTTAAAGGTATTTCAATAGCGTTGACTAAGTGGGATAAAAAGATTAAAGAAATCTTGTGTTGGTAGTTGTGTTTAGGAGAGTGATTACCTGGTACTTTTGGAGAGAAAATATTTTTTTGACTTAGTGTTTTGTTTCAGTTATTTCTGTTTTCTAACTTTGCACACTAAGAAGACGCATCAGATGAGTTAAGCAAAATGACCAGATCTTCCTTATATTACTTTGTCATTCTGGTACATGTACTTGCCATACTGTAACATGTTACGTCTGACTCCATCCTCCAATATTTTCACATTTCCTTTAGGCCCATGTAATTCTGCTTCTATTCAGCTGTTGTCATTAACATGTATTTGACCATTTTACCTGTTCTGCTGATGAATTCAGCCCTCATGCCATGTTTGACCACTGTTATGGAATAGTTTTGCCTTGGCAAAGTACTAACATCTCTGCATTTCTAGCGAGATACCTACCAGAAACATCTATGCGGAGAAATAGCTGAAGCTTTTTCTGTACAAGCCTAACGCTTGAACTTTGTGCATCTGCAAAAATCAGTGCTGTTTTGATTTGCAGATGATTTCTAAGTTTAAGGAAGAAAACAAGATACAAAACATTGCATAATCAGAGCCAAGCATATTTTAAGTCTGTAAAACACACATCTGTATTTTGGGTATATTGTTAAACTTTTAATCATTGCAAAGAGTTTGCTTATGAACAAATTTCATTCTGTCTCTTGTTCCTGCCTTTGGCCAATCTCATCGTGGCATCTGTCCCTGTTTGTAACCAATATTCCCTTTTGCCTGCCTGCCCTGCCCGGAGGCTGATAGGCAGATGGTGGCAAGCTCTAAAGAGGATGGGAGAATGTTATCTGCTCCACGCTATCAATCCATTTACTCTTTTGTCTTTCAGATCTTGTTCCTCTTGTCTCTAATCATCGCCTTTGAGCCTTTCTTTCTGATAACTGCTTGTGCTCCTAGTCCTTCTCTCAGACTGTAAACACTTTCCAGCACGGATTTTTTGGGTTTTGGTGTTCTATACTCTGTCTCCCTCTTTTAGGTAAAACTAACATAAGAAATATCTGTAAATCTGCCAATAAGGTTTGCAAGTTCTGAACCTTAGCTGCTTTCGTTCCTTTTTCTAAAATGGCGCATTTCTCTTCCAAATAGTGTCATTACAGAAGTCACTTTAATGCTTCATAAAGCACAAATCCTCTTCTTTGCCTTCTCTGCATGGTCTCCAACATCAAACGCTTCCTTTCTTGTATTTTTGTCCCCAAAAGGTCTTTAAGAATGAGACCTGTCTGGATCTCACATGAATTTCCTTTTTTAACACCCCGAGTTGGTTAATAATCTGGTCAAGTCTTTCTTTTGTGGCCACTGTTTATTTGCTCCCATATATTCTATATATCGATGTGAACCTCAATATAATTCAGGCTGTGCAGCATCTGATTGTAACAGATTGGTTTTCACTCCCAGAAAGCAGCACATCAAAGCAGACACAGATCAATAATACTTTCCCCTTCCTGTCTATGGATAGTTTTGCAGGTTTCTGTTCAACAGCCATGAGAAAATGCCTACAAAAATCCAGATAGTGATCACTAAGTAGCAAATACAGAATCAAACAGCTGGCACAGTACCTGACTCATGAAGTATCACTTGAAGTGCAAGTTATTGGTTCTTAGGAAGAGAAATTTGAAGTGTGTATTCTTAAGAGGACTTTTTTTCCCCCTTCTCCTTTCTTGCCTTTTACTTGGGCTCCTTCACACAGTGCTATTCTCCCTTTTAATACTGTAGCTCTGATAGTGAAAGCTTCCAGTCCCAGCTAGTCATCACAGGATGCAAACATTAAATGGACACTTTTTCAATTAAATTTTAGGTTGGTTGATCAGCCAGAAGTGGGAAACATTTAGGAGAAAGTGAGTGGTGGGTATCTGGATGGCAATTAGTGTCTACTTCCAATACCCCAAGGCAGGGACTCAAATATTTCACCTGTGGAGGAGGGGGTCACAGCTTTTTCATCCATTCTTTTATTTTCCTTTTAATTCCTTAACTCCCATAATCTGGCAATGTATTATGCAGCACAGACCAGGAAGGTGGGCTGCAGTAAATGCTGCTTTATGGATCAAGCAGTAGGAAGTGCTATAAAAAAAGAGACTGAAAGCTTTACATCAATCAGCATACTGACAATGACTGCTTTTGAACTTACCTGTAGTATAGCATTGTGGCAAATCATTATCCAGCATTCAATTTTTTTTTAAAGAACACACGTAATTTGAACACTGAAGCACCAGACAGCCATTTTGTCTGACTTCAAACACCTTTTTGGCTGATTGCCTCTCTCTGTGCCACAGGGAGAAGACAGGATGTATTCTTTTCCTTTTGAGATTTGGTGCCCAAATAATCTCAAGTGTGTGAAATTTTGTGCCATCAAAATGTGCCATGAGACGTTCCAATTCCTGTTCAACATATTCATCA
>NW_009731072.1:0-1934 GCF_000703405.1 Apaloderma vittatum
CAAGCCAGTCACTGCCCAGCCTGTATTGGTGTTAGGGATTTCATGTACTTTCATGCTTCAGTGTGAAGAAACCAGCTTTCAGGTAGCCCCTGTAACAGCTTTCATTATGTAGTATAGATATACTTTTCACTGCTGACTAAAACCATTGGCAGGTTTGACCAACATGCTGTGAGACATAGAGGAAAGATGTGTATGAAGAGCAAAATCCTATCCTTATTGAAACTAAGGGGAAAAACATTGAATTACTTAGGCTCAAAATTTCAAGATGCAAGATACAGAATTATTATCCCTTTGTCCTCAGAGAAGATGGTTGCACTGCAGAGTTCAGATACATTCATAGGACACAAGAAAAGACCTGAAGTCTTTGCCCTTGCAATTATATACATCCGCAGGATAAACACAATACAATCACTACAGCTGAGAAATCAGTATCTGCCTTGGGACCTTGCACCTGTGTCTAAGAGGGAACATCACAGAAATCCCTTTGATCTTGTGCAGGATTTATGAAATTTCTTGATAGAGTCAACTCAAGTCTCTGCACTATGTGTGGTCAGAGGAAGGTAGCACCAAGAGTATGTCGTTAGTCAGCATGCTTGAAGGTTTTGGTTTGTCTACGCCTACCCAATGCTGACTGTAATTCCAGCTTTGCTTTGGAGCTTTAGGCACTCAACATTACAAGAGGGATCTCCTCTCTTCAAGCCATATGGCAGCAGTGTCTTTTTAAGAATAGGAGCAGATCTACCTACTTGAGATCAATGGTCTTTTGGATGTGATTTCTGGACATCTGCAGGCAGTCGGAGTTGCAACTGCCAATAATTTATCAGCACCAGAGGAATGAAAAAAAGTCTTTGAGTTCCACCCAGTGGAAAAGAGGATGTGATCCTTGGCTTCTCAGCCTTAGGGCCTTTACCCAGGAGGGGGGAGATCCAGTTTCTCAGTTTTTGCTCCAAGAACTGTTCCTGAATTTCCTTCAGAGAGTGTTTCTTATAAAGTGCAGCAACTGTCAAAACAGAGCTCAGTTCTCAGATGTTTCTCTAAGGCCAACCAGGCTTCCTGACTATATTCCTTCTTTTTTTCTCAGGGATATAGAAGATCATCATGGTTTTGCCACCTCAGCTGATGCATATATGAGATGGGTGGTGAGATGCTTCACATACACCTTCAGAAGAAAGTAGCGCTATGTTCAATATGAGCAGATGTTTTTAGATTGTCACTTTGGACTTAGGCATCTCTTGTGGTGCAGGTTTGGGGCATGAAGTCACAGATCTCTTTTTTAATGTGCATATCAGTATTTGACTTGATGCATATCATCTGGATTTAGCCAGTGGCACACAATATGGGTGAGATAGCAGAGAAAAGAAAAATGAGGGAAACACAATCTCGCAGCTGAAAGCTGAAGTCTGCAAAATTTTTAATAGCAATAAAGCTTAGCTCACTTATGGAGCAGGTGACTGAAGAGCATCCTCCAGTTTCAAAATCAAAACCAGAAGTTTTGCCAGAAAGTATGTGTAGCCCAGTGCTAAATTACTAGACCGAAGCACAAGAACTGCAAGATGAATTCCTATGGCTCAGTGTTAATATTAATTTAGATTTTTATGGACAGTGCCCTCCTGCAAGTCTAAGATCTATATACTTTTCTGAGGAGACACAACTTGCTTATTCTGCCTGTGCCTGGAATTATTTTTCTGGTCTATTCTGGTTTTAACTGCACCATTGTGAGCCCTTACTCTGGATGGGCATGAGTCAGCTCCAAACCATAAACAGCGTAGCCATGGTTAGTAAGCCTGAGCTACTAAGCCTTTGCCGATAGCGTGGGCACAACAACTTGCGTCTGCTTGGAGCACAACCAAGCAAGCTCACATCTGCTTGCAAAAAAAAGTGTAAACATATCCTCTCTGTTCTTTTCCTGTTTTCCCTCTGCTGCACCCTTTCTC
>NW_009731072.1:1965-2448 GCF_000703405.1 Apaloderma vittatum
CTTTTTCTTTCTCTCTGTCCCACACACATCCACAAGAGCACTCACAGAAACTCCACCTATCTAAGCCCTCCACCCAGATAGTTCGAATTCCTGAGTGGGATCTCACAGGGCACACATTTGTTTAGAGTGGTAACAAATGGCTGTGCTTTGGTATGAGGCCCCTTGCACAGTTCTTTACAATGAACTTGAACAAAGAGCAGTTGTTGTATTCATCCCTGTCAACAAGGTTTTACTCAACCTCAGAAGTTTTCGGTTTTGCCTACAGCTGATTGAACCCAGAAAAGAGTACCGTAGATCATGGATGGGGAAGCCACTACACTGAGCTCCAAACACTTTGAAGGGAGTTCTCTGTTCAGACAGGACAGACTCACCGCAGGTTTCACTAAATCCACTCTAGTGGGACATCAGTGCCCTGCAGCTCACAGCGCAAGCTCTGGCTGTGGAAATAGTAGCAGCCCTGCTTCATTGTTGACAGTGGCAGGC
>NW_009731072.1:2534-27893 GCF_000703405.1 Apaloderma vittatum
TTCCCTAAATTTTCTTTTAATCTGTCTTCTCTTCTACTAGCTAGGTGCTAATTATGTCATACATCATCCCCTGCCATCTTCTGGCATGGGCAGCATGCTGGCACAAGCCAGTGGAAATTCAACATTCATTAAGGTTAGACTATATTTCCCGTGCAACTCCTCTCTTTTTTTTTTTTTTTTTTCCCCCAGAAATGATCACTTGCAACAGGAAGCCCTCCATTCTAGACAGCAAAGGCCCCACCTGGAGTACTGCATCCAGCTCTGGAGCCCACAGTACAAAAAGGACACGATCTGCTGGAACGGAGGGCCACAAGGATGATTAGAGAGCTGCAGAACCTCTTCTATGAGGACAGACTGAGGGAGCTGGGGCTATTCAGCCTGGAAGAGAGAAGGCTCCGGGGTGACCTAATATCTGCCTTCCAATACATGAAAGGGGCCTACAGGAGAGCTGGAGAAGGGCTTTTTACAAGAGCCTGTAGTGATAGGACAAGGGGCAATGGCCTGAAACTGCAAAAGGGTAGATTTAGATTAGATAAAAGGAAAAAGTTCTTCACCATGCGAGTGGTGAAGCACTGGAAGAGATTGCCCAGAGAAGCTGTGGATGTCCGCTCCCTGGAAGTGTTCAAGGCCAGGCTGGATGGGGCTTTGAGCAACCTGGTCTAGTGGGAGGTGTCCCTGCCCATGGCAGGGCGGTTGGAACTAGATGATCTTCAAGATTCCTTCCAACGTTAACTATTCTATGATTCTACGATACATAAGCTGCGTCTTGGCTATCATTGCCTTGATGCCTGGGATTTAGTTTTTCTGAGATTTGGGAATTTTTACCAGTAGGTTTTGAAAAGCGTCAACAATCTTAGTCACCTACACACTTGCATGAGGACTGTGTTCTCGAAGAAGCAGCAGCTTTTGACAGAACGGCTATAAAAAGTGATGAAAAGTAGAAGGATCATCACAGAACACATCCCTTTTTAAAATGTATAATCCTTACAGGAGATTACTGATAGGTGAGTATTAGAGCTGGTCTGCCTTCTAGGTTGAAAGCTTGTTTCTCAGGAAAAGCTATCTTCTGGCAAATTAAAGGAAATAGACTTTCTCAGTATCCCATTTCCCCCTGCATAGGAGAAACTGATGCAAAAGAAAGGAAGCTTGCTTATTCCAGTGAGTTCTTTCTCTGTGTGTGTGTGTGTGTGTTTGTGGGTACTATTTTTATCCCAGGGGCAAAACCCAATCGGGTGCTCTCCCTAGCATTTTCTTTTCTCATGTTACCTACATCTCAAAGAAACATCAGGAAGCTAGATAAATATGTCTCTTCCTCTGTCACTTATTCCTGCTACCTGCTGGATGCCACAGGTCCTGCAGGTTCATCAACATGCTCCATAACTTAGTTAAATGTAGGAGGAATCTTAGCATCACTGTTCTACTTAGAAAGTACTTACAAAGCTCCACTATTACAGCATAGTCATAAGCTTTAACATATATATCTTCCATAAATCCATTGCAGTCAGACTGTCACTGATATTCCCCTTTAAAAAAAAAATAAAGGAACAGAGAAAGATCATGTAAATGACTTGCCCAATATTATATATATCCCTAACCACTCAAAACCACATTTATTCCCTGGCAGAGCAAAGCTTCATTTGTTTCCCAAGCCAAATAATGCAATGATTTGTTTAACAAGCCCAAAATAGTGCCTTAACCCTTTCATCTCTAGATCAGTACCTTGTTATAGTGGGATTACGTATCATATAGTACCTAAACCAAATACAGGTTTCTCATATCTGCCAAGTATATACAGAATCTTCACAGTATTTGGGATAAATGGGACAGTCAGGGATAGCAGATGGAGTGCAGAGCTCCTCACTTTCAAAACAGGTTTTGGGGCTTAGAAAGGTCAGTCCAAAAAAACCCATCAAGTCCCACATGATCTTACCTGCTGGAGAAGGTGAGAATTCTGTTCCTATATCTTCTGCAAGTTTATTTCCTGTTTTTGCTCAACGTTCTAAACCATCATAGTCTGAACTGTATGGCTATGCTATGCTTTGAGGAAGGAGAATCCAATTAATTATGCCTTACCTCACATTCAGCTTTCAGGAAGCAATTATTAGACAAAACTTGGACAAGGCCCTTATTTGATTTAGAAGGCTTGTGTGTCTTGGCATTCATCAGGATTTACTGATGTTGATAAATTGCTTTTCTTTGTCATGGCTCTAAATAGATACATTGGGCTTGTCCGAGGCTCCTTGCCGAGCCTTGATCTAAATGGTTTTTCATCTAGGAGTGTGGAGCAGTTGTTCTTTTATCTCCAACTGCAATATAGAGGTCAGAAGTAATGAAACTGGCATTTGTCTAATTACAAATTCCATTATTATTTTCTATCCTCAAACAACTAGGGGTAAATCCACATGAGGCTGCTTTAGTAAAGCTCTCCTGAACCAGCACAGTAAGATAAATTAAGACTAGCACAAGCCAAGCATGTCCTAGGATATCTTTACACGCAATATCTAAGAGAACCTGGGTTGCAATCTGCAGATGTGCTGTTGCTGTATCCGGAATGGAAAGAGATGGGCCAGAAATATATTCTCTATGAAGACTCTGGGATGCTGCCTCCTTCCCCCCATCCAGCACCCATTTGTGTTAGCTTGCTGTTTGAAGTGTAGTTGGAGAAGGAACACGCAGAGAGATGAAGAGGGGAGTATGCATGCAGATACCTGGAAGTACTGCATGATCTGATTCTACCAAATTTGGTTTAGTTAAATCTCAAGATAATCAACAGAGTATTTTAAGTCAAAGGGAAACCAAAGAAAGAGAGGAAAAAAATAAATGAAATAATCTATTCTTCCTTCCTCTCAGCCCGCTATGTTCCTAACCAGAAGATTTGTGAAATACTTTAACTTGGATTTTAGACTAGTTCTTGAGATCATAGCCACAATGGGCAGGAGTATGTTCTCTCTCACACAATTACTGAACTGAAATTAATTGGGGTTTTTTCCTCCTAAATTCATTCTAAGTTCTTTTGAGTCACTGTTACTTGACAGGTGAATATAATGCATCCGATTGTTAAGTTCCCTAGCTGCTAATGTTCAAAAATCAGTTACTGGCAAATACTGTGTAATGTCTGTCATAGAATTGCTGCACGTATATGTTAAATAGCTTCTGAGTTTTGTTTGATAAAACTAGGAAATTCAGGCTAGACCCCTCTGATATAATCAAAATCTAATCTGTTTTGACCATCTCTGTCCCATGTGTGCCAGTTTTACCTGAAAACTACAGTAAGGGGCATATAACTTTCAAATTCCAAAGAATTGCCTCTTACAACAATGCTTGTACTCCAACTGTCTTTTTTATGTAATGGATTTTAAATGCTCACAATGATCATTAGATTATTCCTCATTGATGTAGCTGTGTGTTTACAAAAAGAAAGTCTGTTTTTCCACAGATAAGTACTTGCTACCCACTGTTTACTACTTGTTTTTAAAAAATGCTGTCTGATCAGAAAGTAGAAAAGATGTGAAGAGTTACCCATCACAAGTGGAAATCAGAGAAAAACTGTTCTTATACTATTATAGGACTAAAACCAGATACAATTCCGATTAAAAACAATCAGTAAGCATTTTAAAATAGGTAACTCCTGCGATTATTACAAACCTAGATACTGTCATGAATGTTGCTGAAATGTTCACAAGGACAAGAAGGGCTTAAACTGATGAAATGTGATTACCTGGAAAAGGCCATGACTGTACAGCCCAGTTGTCTGTGAGCAACTTTCCTGATGCAGAGTTTCCTGTTCCTGAAATGGAAATTGTGCTCTTTCCTTCCATCACTGCACACCTTCCCTTCTAGGGAAAATTCACCTCCACCTCCCCAGACTACTGTCTCAGCTGAGCTTGTGGAAATCAGGTAAGCTTTTGGCACTGAGTATCCGTATATCACCTTAAGCTTTCTTATGTCAAAATGTCAGTAGTACTAGATATTTTTATACTGCTTAATATCGGTATTATCGTTCTTTATATGTCAGCCCGAAGATATAATAGTATCATAAAGTGGTCTAGATGTCAAGGTATTTCATTATTATATAATAGTCAGTGCAGTTCTCCTTAGCCTTATGGTAAAAGTTGACATATTTATTTAGAAATCTTTCATTACTTTACATATCTGATGAATATAATAACAAACCAGAATATTTACAGAAAACGTATGTTAGATCTAACAGTTAAATAACTAATTGTATTATTTGCTGTTAGAATAATATTTTTGTATGGAAAAGAAGAAAAGCCATTCCTAGCTTGAAGGAAGATGTTAATCTTTTATTGACTGCTTAACTAAGAATATGGGAAAGCAAGGTTAGTCAGGATGATACAAAGTGAAAGCAATTGTGTGCTTTTCTTTATGACCGTGCAAATTTAATTGAATCATACAGTTTTAGACAAATATGTCTACATGTATTAGTTTTGCAGTGTTTGACAACTAGCTGATTATCTTTAGTAGATAACCTTGTGTGAGCATACACCAGTTTATACTCACTACCTAACGCAGAGGTCTCCAGAAACTATTGTATTCTGTACAAACCCTAATTGTTTTTTTTAGGGTTCATTTTGAGCAAGCATTGTCTTTTGTATTTAATATATACAAGACTGTTGAAAGATAATACTAATTATTATGTAGCAAGTGAATCTTACTACTATTAATTATCAGTGAACAAAAATCTAAGTGAAGTAATTATCTTGAAAAATGTCTGCAAGAACATGATGCACTGTATCGTACTGAAGGTCCCAATAACCCACTATGTTGTCTCCAGCAGTGGTAGTAAGTAGCAGACGGAATCCACAACCTCGTTGCTACTGAACTGGGTGCAATAGTTTGTTTCAGAAACAAAACAAAACATCTGTGGTTAAAGCACAGCAGGAGTTTGATTCATCTCCTTTAATAGTATTTATCTGCAGCATAGATGGCTGTATCTGAGCTAACTGTCTAGCCTCCCTATCCAAAATTAGTCACTGGAAGGACTAGAATTATTAATTTCTGTTTTGCAACCTTAAAATGTCTACTTCTCTTCAGGGACTGCAAGAGAAACCTGCAGTGACTATCTGAGACAGATATTTACATGACTCCCTCCATGAGACTTTATGTTTTAAAACACTCAAATGTTTATACATGCAGGTAGGACAGGAAAGCCAGGGGCATCACATTCATCTTCTCTGCAAACAAATGCAAGGGAGATGCCTCAGGTAAAACAGCTTCATTCAAACTCATTCATCTGGACATGTAAACCATAGCCAAAACTAACAGAACTCGTAGTCTTTTAAACTAAGAGAATTCACCAAGGAGCTCGCTGTTGTCTGGTGAAGAGTGGAGATGAAATGGAAGGATTAATAAAAGAGATCTTGATCAGGATTTATATGGGCAAACTTTCATAAGCTGGGAAAACTATATAGTGAAGCAGGCTGGACTGAAGTCCTTAGGAAAGGGAACATTTGAACTGGCTTCTTCTGAAGTCAAAACTGAAAAAAAAATAGTATGGAATTTTTATTCAGAAACTGGTATGAAAAGGTCCCAAAACAAGCTGGACAATTAACCACCTCAAGAGGATATTAGAAACAAGTAGACACCCTTAGTGAAATACAGAAGGAGACTGAATAGTTTCCTGGAGGACAAAAAGTGTAGAGCTAAATTAAGAATTGCTCGAAGTGAAGATGAATTAGATCTTGTAAAGGCAATTACAATAGTAGATTTTAATTTTAGCTGCATAAACAAAAGGAGAGAAGAGGAGAAGAGGGATCTCATACAGCAAAGATGAGCTTACTTGTGTTTTTTGCCAGTATGCCTGGGATAAATGGAACAAAATTTGTGTTCACAAAAAGTAGATTATATGATAACAGCACATTTTTTTAAAGACTGAAGTATTTTCTCTGTGTTATCTTTCCCTTGAAATACAATAGCTTTAATCAGTTTGGATGTTGCTTACCCACTTTCTATTCCACTCAGAGAATCATCAGCCTATCAAGAAGAGGGTATCTATAAGAACTGAGAGGAGGATAGTTACAACACAGATGACAGGAGTTTGTGCTGAAAGCATAGGCATAATACTAGAGGGAAATATGTGGTAAAATTCTTCAGGAACAGCGTTGGATGTCTTGATCTCTAATTTAATATTTTCATGTAGTATATATTGTCATGGGAAAATGTGCATATGCTAATGAAATCTGATGATGATGCAAAATTGAGAGGCAACGTTAACATAGAAAAACATTTGTCTGTCAAGACTACAAAGCAGAATCAGAGGGTATAAAAGAGGACTGGAGAAGAGTTTGAGGATGGAATGACATTAAACAATGCCAAGTGCAAAGCACTTAGAAACTAAGAACATGGGTCTCTGCTGTTACACAGAATCATAGAATGGTTTGGTTTGGAAGAGACGTTAAAGATCATCTAGTTCCAACCCCCCTGACACAGGCAGGGACACCTCCCACTAGACCAGGTTGCTCAAAGCCCCATCCAGCCTGGCCTTGAACGCTTCCAGGGAGGGGGCAGCCACAACTTCTCTGGGCAACCTGTTCCAGTGCCTCACCACCCTTGTGGAAAAGAATTTCTTCCTAATATCTAATCTAAATCAACTCTCTTCCAGTTTGACTCCATTACCTGTTATCTTATTACTACAATCTCTCCCTTTTTTTCCTGTAGGCCCCCTTTAAGTACTGGAAGGCCACCATATGGTTTCCCTAGAGCCTTCTCTTCTCATACCTGTAGGTTGATGACAACATACGTTGTCGTCAGATTATCACAGGACAACTGTGTAGTGCTAGTATGATATGACTGTGAAAGAGGCAAATGTGATTCCAGAATATGTCAGGAAATGTCAGTACCATAGGCAAAACTGTCACTGGATTTTCTTTTCTATGAACTAGCATTCTGTGCTGCAGTTCTGGCTATCATTTTGTCCATGGATTGTTCCCTGTGTGCAGAGATGGCTTCTAGTTGCCAGATTTTGCCTCCTTAGACCTTCACATTCTTCCAGCTCTTGCCCAGAAGTCTTAAGACACCCTTACACTCCACTGGGGTGATGCCAGGCCTCAGAGTAAGCAATACATACTTTCACCATCATGTTAAAACAATATTTTGATGGGGTCCGTCCAGCACAGTCCTTACATTCACTTTGAACTGAAACCTCATCCCACCACATGCACAAGCACACAGAGTTCCTGTTGTTGTTGTCGTTGTTGTTATTATTATTATACTTTAAACCCACAAGGTCCCTGCACTGTCCTCATGGAGACTTAAGTCAAGTACTGTGCAGTATGTGTATGAGCTGTCTGTGTTGAGGAGGTTTCATTTTGGACAGTGTGGTTGCTCTGCACAACTGGTTCTGAAGGTCTTATGGGAGAATGCTTGTAGACATATTCATGGACATGAACTGCCTATGGATATTCAGGACCAGCATCTACTACCTTGCTACAGTCTAGACATCTTTTCTGGCTGTCACTGGAATACACTAATTCCTTTCCTGATCTTTGGGATATGACCTCTCAAAGAAGCTCTTGCAACTACCATGGCAGTACACTCCTTCTTCCTTTGACAATCTAGGAAAGTTGGACAGTGACTAAAATCACAATTTAAAAATTCATTACCCCTTTGCCAGTGTAAAGGAATGACTTGCTAAATAAGAGAGTTATGGGACCAATGCTTCTTAGCCAGTTACTTTGATATCATACTTGAATCAAAAGGAGATAAAATATTAATTTCAAATGTAAAGCAGATGTCACAATTGCAAAAATTTATAGAAAGAAGAAGAAATGGCTTAATCTGCTGGTAGCAAGCTAAACATCTAAAAAAAATAAATCTCTTCTTCTCTACAATCAGAGCTTTGTAGACACATTGGATACCTCTCCTCTGGCAAACACACAGGGCCAGGGAGTGAGCGCTAACAGTAGACCCCATGGTTATCCTAATAAAAATTTTGATGAAACTAACTAACTCTGGCATGAAGGGAAAGTGCCTGTATGATGTATAACTGTTTAATTGTCAGCTTACCCTTGGCTCTGTATTGGACCATTCTAACTTATTCTCAGCAAAATAAAACCCCAGATACCATTTTGGGAGTAGCTCAATCCAGAAACAAATGGTAGCAGGCAATTAGAAAAAGACTATCAGGTTCAACTCCCTACACAATCCTCCAGCAAAGTCTCCTCATAGGTTTTGTACCTTTTTGTTTCCTAGAGAGCACAATACAAACCCTCTAGTTTCAGGCTCAAATGATACGAGAGTGATAGGCTGACACACAGTCCTGAAATTATTTCAGAGACTTTGTGATTTAAAAAAAAAAAGACACAAGATAATAATTATGTCTTAGGAACTTGGGGACAACACATTGGATCCAGAAGAGACTCAATGCCAAGTACTCTGCACTGTGGACGTGGCTGATTTCTCTAGAGGGTAGGAGAGCACTAAGCAGTGAGGACCTTTGCTAATCCATCACATCTGGCATCAGGGAGAAGCACTAGTCCCAGTCCTCTCTTATTCATCGGAAAACTGATAGTGCCCTTCTCACATATTGTGTCCCATAGCGGAAACCTTCTCCTAGTAAAACACGCTAACTCCTGCAGCAGATACTGTTTCTTCAAAGGTTTCCAGATTTAGTCACTCTGCCCCAAAATTACTTAGACTTAGCAATTTGAGAGATGATTTTCATCCTGTTGATATAGGAATTGACTCGACTTTTCAAGGGTGGAAATGCATCATCTGTACTTGGCTGACCTTGACTTTGCGTGAAGTAAAAGACCTTCCTTAGCTGTGACTCTGTGTACATTTCAGTTTGAAGTGTCTCTGTCTATTAAACTTCTATTTCATATCAACTTGTAAATAGGATAGTACTTCCTACAAACATTTACCTGAGTTTAGTACACCCTATTCATTATAAATTCACTCAGGTCAACGTCCTTCTCAAAAGCAGACATAAATTCAAAGTTAAATTAGGTTGCTCAGGTTTTTCCAGTTGAATTTAGAGTATCTCCAGGGACTGAGATTTCACAGCCACTCTGGGCAACCTGGTCCAGTGCTTGGCCGTTCTCCTGTGATTTTTATTTTATAGACTCAGAATTTCTCTGTGGCAATTTGTGTCTGTTACGTCTCATCTTTATTTCTGACTACTTTGAAGAAGACTCTGACTCCATCTTCTCTATAAGCCCCTAGTAATCCCCTAAGCCTTCTTCTCTGACTTAACAAACCCACATCTCTTATATATCCTCATATATCATGTGCCCCATGTTGAACCGGAAGATACAGGATGTCCCTTTCTTTCCTTTGTTTTGATTTTTGTAGAATCAGTTTTGGCATTTTGGGCTAGCGCAAAAGTTTCCAGTACTACCTTAACCAGTTCCTATCTGCAGTCACCTCACCTTTATATACAGGAGAGGTCTGAAGATTTAGGGATCATTTGTGAAATCATTATTTGAAACAAGAATCATGTATTTTAGCTGCAATTAATTCTAACCCAATACATGTAAAAGTCACACAATTTGTGTCATTCAGAGGCAAATTAAAAAAATTTAAGATGGCTTCTAGGACTGCTGGGTATGTTCAGGTCTTGCTTTCAAGACTTGTCTGTACATGAGTGTAAGAAATATAGATTACAAAAAAAAAAACCAAGAAGCTGTGACAGTTCAGTTCTAGAAGCTGATGCCTCACAGAAACTCTCCAGCTTTGGCAATGCTGCACACATAAATCTGAGAAAAGGAGAAAAGACTGCCGAGTGTTTCCTCCGTTCCTCTTGCAGAAATGGTTTATTCTGTGCACTCTCAGGACCACTTTATATTTTTGCTGGTAATTATGAAAGGAAAAGAGAGAAATGAAAACTGGCATGGGTCTCCAAGACAATGTATTGTATCTGGGGTCCAGAATGAGCCCTGCACAGCCCATCATTAGGCAGACTATGAAGAAAAAAATACTACATTTCCTGCATTAATTCTATAGTCTAAAAAAAGTATGTGAAATGGAGACCAAGAGATTAAAATTCAAAAGCTCTTCCTGAAGTGAAGAGATATAGACAGAAATAGTTCACTGGGATGGATTTCTAGCTCTTGGCTATTGCTATCCTCCTATCTTGGGAAGCTCAGCCTTTGCTAAGCAAAGAGTTAATGCAACGCTCTGTGTTCCTGCATTGAACATCCTCTAGCAGCACATTTGGGTTGACATTAAAGGGAAAATAATTCAGCTAGTGAGCTGTAGAGTGCTATTGCCTGCTCTAAAATTGCAGCTATGCTTACCGTGTTCTCTTGACATTAGTGATCAGATCATAGAGACTCTATTTTTGTTTACAAATAATTTCTTTTTGAACTAACAGCATCAGTGCTGATAATGTTTTTAGGCTGACTGCAGATATAATCATGTTTCTCTTCCGTGCCTAAGCTAATAAAGCAGAAATGAACCTTGGTGGGCAGGTTCTCTAAAGTGATCAGCCTAATGGACCCCTGTCAGCAGCATGGATTTCAGGAGTGTTTTTCATGCATACAACATTCTGTTGAGATGGATCAGATTGTACACTTGGAGTCTATGATTTTAGACTCAGCCATCATCAGTAGGAAAAAAGCATTTATCTTTTCAAGCAAAAAGAATTCTGCTGGCATGCTCTTAATAAAGCCCATTGAACTACCTTGTTAGCATCTCTTAATGACTTTCCTGCTTCTTTTGTCTCCCACCACAAATTCTTTTCTTCCTAAAAGAAGAATGGATAGTATTATTTTACAGCAGATACCTGCTTTACACTGTGAAGAGAAAGATTAATTACACAATAGATCCCTAGTAGTTGAAAATCCAGACTTGTCCCTCTATCAAGCTACTTCTTCCACTATTATCTTCCACTTTTGTATTGATTTGCAATTAGCTGCAAATCCTTGATGGCACCTGAATCAAACAATCAGGGTTTCATTGCAAAACAATGATGCCCTAGTAGTCTATAATATGTTACAGTCTTCTTTCTAGAGTCCCATCAGCAAAAGAAACATGAACTTATGTCTTTAGTGTTGTAGTACTGTTATACTTTGTGTACTCTTGCGTTATATTTCATTAATTGACTTAAAGTTAAAAAAAACAAAAAAAAACTATGAGCAGATTTGTGGAATAAAAATTTAGAATTATTCAGAAAGAGAAGATGAACTCCCAAAACATAATTATATTTTCATAGCTTGTTCAGCTTAAGCAGCAATTTGGGTTCAGTGGGACTTTAATTTATTCCTGAATTGTTTGCTCATCATTTCATATTAGATTGCCTGGTAATACATTATTCTCTGCTGTTTGCAAAATGCGAGGTTACAGCTCAATATACACTGAATGAAAAGACACTATCCATTGTCATTAGGACCAGCAAAAAAAGGAATAAATCCACAACAAAACTAATCATGCTAGGCAGTAAGACAGTAAACCATCTTCCCTCTTGTTTCAGGAGCAGTGCCTTTTTCCAGAACTGTCCATACATTTTAAATCACGATAATTCTTTTATTCGTTATTTCAAGTTCCAATAACTGGCCTCTTCCTCATGACTGCTTTGTATTCTTGACCTGTCTTACAGGATTCCTGAAGACAAAGCAGGAACAGAAACACAGCACTTGAGTTCACCAATGACTGAAGCAACCTACTAGACACTCATTAGTTAGAATAATTAAGAAAACCATTAAGGAAACATTTGTAAGTCTTGCTTTTGTAAATGATCTACTACAGATCCATTGACAAATATGGGCAGATCATTTTGCTTGGTGAGGATTCTGTCCTCTATTTTGTATGTGTATACATTTCTTCTGTAAACTTGGGCCAGACTCTGTCCAGCTTTTGACTCACTGAAACTGTTCTTTATTTTACAAAGAACTAACTAAAAAAACTACAAGTGTTATATTGCCCTTTGCTCATGAGCATTGGTCCTGTAGCCACAACCTCGATGCTGTACATCCCTCCCAGCAGCATTGTTGATATTTAACAAGTATTATAGAGTGATAGAGCATGTTCATCCACTCATTTTCAAAATGCTTTTGGGAAAAATGTGCTCCACTTGATAGGGCATTGCTGTTGAATGAAGCTTGAAGGAAATAATGTCAGCTCACGCTCCTTGTCTTTGTTAACAGTCCCGTGTTTTCCCTTAACGTTAGCTGTGTACAAAGCTCAATACTGAAAGATGACTCTATGCTGATTTTCCAGATTGGCAAGCAGAAAATTGGCCAAATATATATTACTAAGCACATATCAGACAGCATTAAGCACTAGCAATTAAAAAAACTGTAAAGACAAAGAGGCATATCCATCTTCAACTGATGGACTTTCAAAAGATGATCTATTGCTGAAGAGTCTCACTAGCACTCAATGTCACCCTTGAAGAAACTGCTTTACTCCAGCACTATCATGAGTAGGTTCCAGCCCCAGCAGTTGGAGTATGGATGGGGAAAGCACTCATATGTATATCAACATTATGAGTTTAATGAACTCTCTTGTCACAAATCCTGTGAGAATAGCAGTTCCATGGGGAAAGCTGTTTGCGAGGCTTAGGTACAGAGCCTGGAACATACACAAGAGCCTTGTTGACAATCACAGTCAATGCTAAACCTCTTTATCAACCCCTACTTCCCACTCCCCCCAAGTAGCATTGGCAGTATCTGTTTTTCTATCACACTTGGCATAAGACAAAAAGATGGCCATTCTGGAGTGGGAAATGGGATGCAACAAGAGGTGACAGGCTTAAAACCTTCCATTTTTCCCTTTCCAGGGGCTATACATACTGCAGAAATGTAGGATTCTTCAGTCTGGAGAGGAGAAATCTAAGGGGGATTTAAAAAAAAAAACATGTAGGTGTTTGATAAACTGAACTGTTGGTTACCAAAACGTGAAATACTGGAACTAGGGAACTTCACTGAAATGAGTGACAGAGCATTTTAAAGCGCACATGAAGTGCATCTTCAGTAGTGGATAGTGGACTTCGGTAGCTTGTTGCCACAGGAGGCTGTGGGCATAGATGGTATCAGCAGCTTCAAAAGGGGCTGGACAAGTTCATTGCCAACGGGTTTACAGCCAGATACCAAAGAAAAAGAACAAGGATGTACCCTGTGATATAATGAGCGTGGCTGATGAAGCTTAAGACTGGGCTGGCCACTAAACTTTGACAGATGGTCTCTGTGAACTTTCCACCACTCTCCCAGGGGAGGATAACAGGGGAACTAGGGAGACACTTTGAGGCTGAAAAAACTTGAACCAGTTTAACAGAAAAGAGAGTAATACCAACAATAACAATGAAGATATCAAATTATATACAGATATATACAAGTATACAAATGTGCTCACAGATACAAAAAATTATGTTAATACAGGACTCACACCTTCCAGATGACAACAAGATCTTAAGCAGAAAAAAAAAAGTCCCAGACTGGTCTCAGCAGCAGACAGAAGAGGTGAGCACAGAGTCCTGATAGTGCAGAAAAACAACCACAAAAAGAGCTGCACTTCTTCCACCTGGGGCAGAGGAAGACAACCCATCCCATCAAATGGTGCTCCTCTGCAGCGTGAAAACAGGAGGCAGGAACACCAGCAGCAAAGTAAGAGATAACAACAGAGCCAAGAACAGCCACCCCAGCACAATAACCACTTAAAAAGGCCCTATGAGTGCTCTTAGGGGACCTTATATACTAAGCACCACGGGAAGGAATACCATGATTGGTCCATTTGGGTCACCTGACCCATCCTCCCCTCCCCATAGGCACAGCTGCCCCGCTTGCCCCATGGTGATTACTTTGATCCTGGTGTTCTCAAACAAGGATGGTGGCTTATGGTGATGTTTGAGGGAATGAGCTTAGATGGTGGAAAGGCTCCTGTGGACTCTCTAAACAACCTCTCCTACAGCTGCACTCAGCAACAGAGTACAGGGCTAGGTGGATTGTTGGTGTGATCCATTTCTTATGCCCGTATCTAGAAAGAATAGCAACAGAGGACCCTGAAAATCAAGTCACTTGCAAAGTATGGATATGAGAGTTCTAAGAATATGTCTCACACCTCATTGCTGAGTTTCAATGAGGCCAAGAGCCAGGACCTGCCCTTGGGTCACAACAACTCCCTAAAATGCTACAGGCTTTGGCAAGAGTGGCTGGAAAGCTGCCTGGTTGAAAATTACTTGGGAATGTTAGTCAACAGTCAGCTGAACATGAGCCAGCAGTGTGCCCAGGTGGCCAAGAAGGCCAATGGCATCTTGGCCTGTGTCAGGAATAGGATGGCCAGCAGGACCAGGGGAAGGATCATCCCCATGTGCTTGGCACTGGTGAGGCTGCACCTCAAGTCCTGTGTTCAGTTTTGGGCCCGTTTACTGCACAAAAGGCATGGAGGTGCTGAATCATGTCCAGAGAAGGGCAACAAAGCTGGTGAAGGGTCTAGAGAACAAGTCTTATGAGGAATGGCTGAGGGAACTGGGATTGTTCAGCCTGGAGAAAAGGAGGCTAAAGGGAGACCTTATCACTTACTACAACTACCTGAAAGGAGGTTTTAGTGAGGTGGGTGTTGGTCTCTTCTCCCAAGTAATAAGTGATAGGACAAGAAGAAATTGCCTCAAATTGCACCAGGAGAAGTTTAGATTGGATGTTAGGAAAATATTCTTCACCTAAGGGGTTGTTAAGCACTGAAACATGGTGCCCGGGAAGTGGTTGAGTCCTCGTCTCTGGAGGTATTTAAAAGACATGTAGATGAGGTGCTTAGGGACATGGCTTAGTGGTGGACCTGGCATTGCTAGGTTAATGATTAGACTCGATAATCTTAAGGGTCTTTTCCAACCTAAATGACCCCCTGATTCTATGATATTGTAAGTATTGTCCACTCAAGACCAGAAGCCTGAGAACTGATTTCTGCTCGGCAGCCAAGAACATCTGTGGCAGCAGCTGGATTGCGGTTTGGAAACATGCCTGTGGGGAATGGCCCTTCTCTCATTAGACTCGGGAGACAAGTCTCCGTGCTTGATGAGGTTGCCTTAACAGCTACACAGCTACAAATGATTACATTTACAAAAGCTGTGGAGGGAGGCTACAGCCAAGCCCTTGTCAGTATAAGCACAGAGAACATCCTTCCTGAATGCTTCTCTTGGCCACAAGAAAACTGTGAGTTAATGTGATTCTTTAATGCTATACAGCTCTGCTTTGTAAGATTGCTTTGAAGCAATTCTGATTTACAGCAAGTAATCACGTAGCTAATGATTTTTTCTTTAATTGAAGAAAATGAGCATAATCCAGCTATAACAACTTTCGAAGAGTGTGACTAGTTTTTACACTAAAGTCAAACATGATGACCCAGCTAATTACAGTTCTGACAGTCTATTATCAATCCTGGGCAAATCAATGGAGTGACTGATACAGGACTTGATTCATCAAGAATCAAAAGAGGGGAATATAATTAGTACCAGCCAACAGCAGTTTACTGAAAATAGATTCAATCCTACTATGTTGTTTTTTTGTTAAAAAAAATTCATGTTTAGTCTATAAAGGTAATAGAATAAATAAAAAATACATGGACTAGTATGTCGCAATGCTTTGACAGATCATATGCATTCGAAGTGTGCTAACATGTACATGATATGTAATAAAAGAAGGATAAACTGTTTAACTGACAGTGCCCAAATGTTGTAATAAATTTGAAATCATCAGTGACCTGGTGCTTCTTACAGGTGCCATAGGGTTCAGCTGTGGGGCCTGGACTTGCAAAAAAAAAATCTATTGCTAATGATGTTTGAAGATCACACAAGAGGGTGTGAAAGCAATAACTAACACAGAGACTAAGGCTGGCAGCTGCATACATTGCTCTTCCAAGTGCGTTGAACATGTGCTTCAGGGTGGCCTGAAAGAAATGGTACATCTGTGGGGCAAAAAATGTCAGCAATGCTTGAGAATGGGGGAATCTGTCCTGTTAGGCAGTGGCTGTGAAAAATGGTGGATCAGAGTTGCAAAGATGTGACTATGAAGTCTGACTGTGGTCAGTCATAACCTGTGATGCAAGCTGGTGAGAAAGCTTGAGTAGCGTTGCTGCACCGCTTAGTCTTGATTTCTTGATTTTGCTTCTGTAGAAGTAGATTTCTATAACATGCTTTCATCAGAGTGGTCAGACATTGGAACAGGCTGCCCAGGGAGGTGGTTGAGTCACCGTACCTGGATGTGTTTAAAGGATGTGTTTAAAGGATGTGATGTTGGGAGATGTGGTTTAGGGGTGAGCTTTGTAGAGTAGTTATAGATTGGACTTGGTGATCCCAAGGGTTTTCCAACCTGAATGTTTCTATGATTCTGTGATTCTATGATCTGCTCACTCTCTGTGGGCTACATCTCTTAGCAGTCCCGTCAGTGCTGGATGCTTTCTGGAGGAAGGCAGCACCAGTTTCTAGGACAGACAGGCTGAAACACCTTTTCAAGGAGCCTGTCTCTCTTCACTGAGAGAAGGTAGAATCGTAGAATCTAGAAACTGGCTTTGACTAAGCCCCTTCCTATTAGAGAGCTAAAACTGAATGAAACTAATCCAGCCTGATAACTGGAATTTTAGACATACTTAGAGACCACAAATCCTTTTGAGTGTGAATGGTGATCAGACTATCTAGCACTGATGTTGATTAAGCTTTCTTTCTAGTCAAGATAAAATGACAATACTTGTTAAAAAGGTTTGAAGTGGTTGTCTGTGTTCCCTGGAGCTGTCTGTGATCCTTCAGACCAAAAGAACTTCGAATGTTGAAAGTAATATACTTTGTACCACAAGCACCCACCATGTGACGTGAAGGACAAAGATAATGTGTTACAGAAGCTAATACGCTGCCAATTCTTTTCAAGGTAAATTAGAGCATTTTTAGAAAGGTATTAAAGGAATTTTGAATAGAGAACTGAGAGAACATTTAGACAGGATTCAGAGAAACAAATGTTGGTTATAATCAAAGCTATGTATTGTAAAAGATGAATTGCTGATACTATCCAAAAATCTGTGAGATCCTGTTTATTGGTCTAATTGGCTACATCTCACTTAAATACTAGGAAATGATTGATCTCCCATTGCAGATGCTTCATGTGTTTGGTTTTGGTTCATCATAAGCAATTTTAACAGCTGGCTATAGTTATTACAGTTCACTAACCAAAAGAGCAATTTTATTCAAATATTTCCAATTACATAAATTAGCTCTACGGTCAGAGTATTGCTTTTCCTCAGTTATGTTATAGGTGCATAGACCATATAGAAAAACAAAAACATCTTTCTTGTACTTTGAGTGAAATCCTCCCTCACTGAGGTCAACACACTGTCTTTAATGGAGGGAGTTTTTCATCCACTCTCTCCAGGATTTCTGGTTTTTATGAATATTGAATAATTACACTGAACCTAGTGTAATTATCCCACTTTCCAGAGTGGGATCCATGTACAGAGAAACTGGAGATCACTCACAAGGGAGTATTTGTAGAACTTGCTCAGGGTTGTCAAGAAAGATGGTAGCGTTAGAACAGTTTTAAAACTCTTTTAGCAGGAATAGTCTGATTTCATACGAACAGTTCCAAATGTATTGACAGCATATCTGAAATATTTAATTTCATTCCTTTCTCCTGAATTTTCATTAAATTCAGACGAAAAGTTCGTAACATAGGATTAATACCATAACATTAAGACAACCATAGCTTGGGATGACTGACTGGTAAAACGGCAAACTGTATCATGTGTATAGTGATAAACGTTGTGGAATTCTACCAATTTTGACCTCAAACTTGACTGAGTTAAATCAGCCTACATATGGAGACTATGCTAGATAGATACTGATAAATGTTGATAAACGATAAATAACTACAGTGACATACATTTCAATGATATCTTTAGATCCGGCCTCCTACTATTTAGGGATCAGGAAAGTAATAGCTAACTTTAAAACCAAACCAAACCAAATGAAACAATTAGAGTTATTCAGCTTCTTGAACTACTTGTACCACAATGTGAAGGAGCGAGTAAATTAATGGGAGTGTTTAGAGATAAAAGTATTTGTGGGAAAATTTTGTATGCACAAGAAAAACTAGCCTATATATCTTGGATACAAGACCAGAAACACAAGGGCACAGACAATACTACGGACGAACTTATTTTTGTTAAAGGAAGTATTTGTAGCACTAACAGGCCATGCAGTGGCATTTAGATATTATAATGCTTTGCAAATCATTCTGTCATCAGTTTATTGTCCTATGCTCAGTTTAAAGGGTGTTGGACCATTGAGAGATGTGCATCTTAGATGTATGGAGGCAATGCTATGGAAAGACTGTGAGTCTGAAGAGGGTATAAATATAATAAAAATAGAAATAAAAATAAATAAAAATCATTAGTACTGATACATGTACTGAAAGCATATTACAGGCAATCATTCAGAGGTATGTATCTTTTTGTATCTCATGAAAAGGAACCAGGTGAGAGGTTCTTCTTCAAAATAAAGCAACATTGCATATGTTTAAAATAAAAGAGTCCAAGTCTTTTCTATATGCATACCAGGTGGAAAATAAATTAGTATGGGAAGTTCAGTTACACTCAATGAAAACAGCTGATCAAAACTTTTTGGTAACAGGGAAGTAAACTTCCTACAACCATTCCTCCGTGCTCCCATTCCTTAATGTAATTCAACACATTCAATGTAATTAATTTGGAAAGAAGGAACAGCAGTTTTCCCAAAGGAATTTCCTGACTGACAGCTATTTTACATAATCAGCACAGGAACAGCAGTGGTGGAACATACTCCAGCTATTACCTCTAAATGGACATTTATTTTGCTTTACCTCTATTTTCCTCAGCAAGATAGCTAGGGAGATTCAAGTTAAATTCCTTCGCCTCTACAGTTAATTCTTTAGCTAAGCAGGCATGTTACAGAACCTTTTGCTTTGGGGCAACAGAGAGCACCCCGTGCTCTGTGAGTCTGCATGTCACCTAGGTATTATCCAGAATACCCAGAAATATCAGCATTACGCACTGAGTATCAGCTAAAAAAATCCTCCTTCCCAATGAGAAAATTTTATTTTCTTAGATACTATTAGCTTTGTGTAACTGTGAAGAAAAGCAGACACAAGGACTCCAATAATATATGTATAATGATTTATGAATGCTTAATGAGGAAAACTATATTCATTTTAAGAATTATTCAAGCGTTGGAGCCTATTTGACTGAATTTGTGAGGTGAAATGGAAAAGCACTATAAAGAAAAAGCAAATAACCATTTGGCACTCTTCTGCAGCAAATAGTAGTAAAGGAGGGGTGGAGAGTAGTAAGTATGTAATAAATCAAATATTTGACTCCTCCCAAATAATACTTCCCTTATTTGTGGCATGGAAGAATCACATCTTTCCCTCTTGGCTCAAAAAAAATTACAGATGACTTGTGGAATGTGCCTCTAATCTTCCATGTTTGTTTTAAAGGAAAAGCCATGTATTTTTCTAATCTAAGTTTTAGGAAGAACAAACAACTCAGCAGTTCCCCCCCTGTACACTGTACATGTAGATGTTCAACAGTAGGTGGTGCTCCCAGGGTAGAAATATAAGTAAGTTTAAAATGCAAATTAAAGAGGATTTACTGAGGAAGGAGAGCTCTTATGGGCTTTTAATATGGTAACTGAAGACTATTTAAAGCTCAAAATCTCAAAAAATATATTAAGTATTATACTAACTGATTTTTAAATCCTGTGCAACTACATGACCACTCAAACAAACATGGAAGATGCACATTTTTCAGTCTATTCTTTTTTTGTACTAATGTTCACACAACAAATTGTTCACTTAACTTATACCCTGACTATGAAATTTCTGTCCATGTGCTTTATTGCCCAGATTTCATTCACATTTGCTGAGAATGTCAGTATAAAATCCAAATTACCTATATGGTTTTCTCAGTTGTTAAATGTTTAATCTGTTTTATTAGCCATTGTGCACTTTAAATATTCTTTTTGAATTACATCCTAGATTCATAGCACATACCATGGAATTCTTAAAAATCCTAGAATCTTTTCAAAGCTATACATAGCGATAGAAGCTAACATTTTCTATTGAGTTTCTTTGCTGTAAGCAGCCATCATTCAATATATATTTGCCTTCTAGTTTTGTTGCTTAAAGTTTGTGATACAAATATGGTCTCACACATTCTTTATATGACCAGAGAGCATCACATGGGGGGACATAAATCAGCACAGTCAAATTCCAGCTTGAATGGCATTGGCAGAGCGTTCTACAAACGTTCAATGAAATACAGAACTAAAGTTAAGACTGCAGTTGAAGTCAAACCACAAAGATTTTGTCCCAAATAGCTTTTAAAGAGCAGGATGTTGGTTTGAGTTTTTTTTTTTTGATGAATATTGAAATTTCTTTGCCTGTTTATGTTTCTGTAGTAGTTCAACAACATTTGCATAATATACGATTTGTTTATACACAGTCTGACAAATCTGGTGATTTGCAAACAGTGTATTTTGTTAGTTATAGTAGGTGCTTTGGCTATTTACGTATTTGAGCAGCTTGAGCTAAATTGAGAGAATAAAACCAATGAGGCAGGAAAGTCCAATTAAAAGTACATTAATCAAATGCCCCCCAAATGCCTTTCCTCAATAATATATATTGTTGCACTTCATGCAGAATGACTTGCTTGATGTCAATTATACTTGTGTATTTAATGCAATATCTTGTTCAGTCAGCATGTAGTAATAAATGTAAATTGTCAAGTGTCTGATTTTGGACCCTTCATTAAAATATGTTTTATGGATTTTTATAGTTCATTTAAATTTTAAGCCATTCTTCTTTTTAAAATTAATTATAACCAAGAAACAAAGAGAAATGTGAAAGTGACCACCATGTTAAGAAATGACTATTTAAAACACAGGCTGTTTTTCATCTACCATAGTTGCAACAGACTATCTTCTCACCTGCACTGGAATAAGTGGAAGTAGACTCTGTTGGTTTTCACATAAAATTCAAAACAGAAAAGCGCTTCATTAGAGCACTTAAAATTTGTTCCCTTGATATCTGATGTACAATATTAACTTGACTCAACTTGTAGTTTAATGCCATAAATCAAGAATAGGTCTGTGGGAGCCCATATGAAAAGTTTATCTTGCTGCACTGATGCATCTCTCAAGAAAAAAAAAAAGAGAGAGAACTTGCAGTTGCTCTGAAACACAAATTAGACGATCGAGTGACCCAGGAGTTGGACAATATCTTTATAAGATGCCAGTCAAGAATTTTTAGGACTAGATCTCCCTAAGAAAAAAAAAAAAAAGGGGGGGAGGGAATCAAAAGAAGATTCATACAGAATTTCGGATCTGTACCTGTTTTGTCTAATCCTGGGAGTGCTTCAATCCTTTTATTTTGAGAGCTGCCCTTCTTCAAACAAGGTTGAGCTGTTTAGTGTGGATACCCTGCATTTTACAGCTGGCTGTGCTGGCAGCACTGCGTTGCAGAATTAAGACTCTCATCCTTGAGCTCTTTTCTAAACAAGTACATAACTCTTGCTTGCTAATAATGAAACAGGACCGTGACCAGCCGAGCATAGCTCATGTTGGGAGTTTGTCCATGAGAATGAACAGATAAGACGCTTCTTGTACACAAGATGTGCATGGGAGTGAATGGGAGAGTATGATCAAAACAGACCTGGGAAAGTCTGTTCTCCCTGTGTGATAAGAGAGTGACTGAAGGAGTACAGGAGCTGGTAACAACCTTGGCTGCAAAGTCTGGCCTCCTGTTTGTAACCCATAAACAATGCTTCTTGCTAATAAACTTGGTCTTAGCTTCTCTCAAGAGCTGAGTCTGTGCCTTTCAGCCCACCACAGTTTATTGTCTGCACGACTATAAGACTGTCCAGGGAAGCGGCAGAGTTTGTCCCTGGGAGGGGTTGCTGCGTGGGCGTCATCAGCACATACTGAAGGGATACTGACAAGACTGGGCTTCTGACAGAACCTCCCTGTGCTCACTGTCGAAACATAAACCCCGCAGGAAGGTACTCAGGTGCTGCTTGAGAGGAAGAAATAGATTTCCATCAAATTCAAGTAATTCTTTAGTCATACAGGGCTGGAAGCTCCTGAAAGGAGTGACTGGAGTTTAAATTCTCTCTGACTAGAGAGAGACCTGCAACCAGGGCTTGGTTTAGGTTTCTCACTTGTAGACAATTGTCAAATGTGGGTCACACAGCTTTATCTTTGGGTAAGAAACAGTGAGAGAGAGACATAGAATCACAGAATCATTAAGGCCGGAAAAGACCTCTGAGATCATTAAGTCCAACCATCAGCCCAAAACTACCATGACCACTGAACCATGTTCCGAAGTGCCACTTGTTCTTTTGAGTGAAAGGGCTGTAGGTATCTGGCTGCAGAAGGTGAGCTGCAGGTGCCTGTATCTCTCTCTGTGACGCACAGGAACCAGAGAAAGGGGGGGATAAGAGCCACATGTGCTGTGCTCATCACCTCCTGCACGTTACTGCTACCTGGTGCTGCACTGAATGTGACAACTTTAGGTAAGTGCCTGAAAGCAAGTTCTACTAAGTTCATCTTTTGGATCCCTTTCTGAGCTACCTCAACGTGGACACATCCACCTCCAGTTCCAGCTGAGCCAACTGGAGAGGTTTCGCTCCCCAGCTAGCTTCATTCACCGTCATTCCCCTTTCTGTGCCCCCTCAATACAGACACACTGCCCTTCCCCTACCTCTTTGCCACCAGAGGTTTCCATTCTCCTCAGCCTCCCGAATGAGCTGCTTATAAGTCAAGATGGCAAAGTCCTAAATTAATTCAGTTCAAGCTATTTCAGCTAATTGCACTTAAACTGATTAGGTTTCATATGAGCAGGTCAGATAGAAGATTTAAGGCACGAGGGCCCTGTAGGTAGCACTGCTCATGATGAAAGAGTCCTTGGTGACAGAGGAAGGAACATCCAGATAAATTTTGGTAGGAGACTTAAAAGTATTGCTTCATATGGGCATTAAACCTGGGTTCATCTTTAATGTTTTATTTTCAGCGATGGCCATTTTTCTCTACAGAAAAAAATCCCACAGTCTGTTTATTATTTCCATTCAAATTATTTATGCAATAGTTTGCAATAGCTGAGTATAAAACAACATGCCCTGATATCAACCATTGATTTCCCTTCAGTGAGAGGATTTTCAGGAGGAAGCTTCTGACTTAGATTAAAGGGGCTTCATCATCAAATTTTATGTAACTAGCGATGCGATCACCTTTATGTTTGCAATCTTTGGTGGTTGCACTGCCATGGAGTATTTATAACTGGAGAAATAGCATCCCATGTTACGTTAAGCCTTCTGTGGGAGAAAGAGGTTTTACTGGAGTACACGTTCAATATATGTAACAGATAATGTTTCACAGCATTAAAACTGTGGGCTCCTGAACAGTGAATTTAAACCTTCTGACTTCCTTTTCCTAGTTATCTTAAGCAGTTACCTTAGAAGTATTTCAGAGACCACAATGTCCATATTTCCTTGTTACAGAACATGGAAACCGAACAAGTTTAAGGAGAATAGCCCCGAATAACAAAGCTTGAACGGCACCTTCAACTCAAAAAGCCCTTAAAAAATTATTACAAAAATCTGTGGAGAAATAACAAGATAAGATCATTACCAGTGAATTTTCTTGCACTATATGAAATTCTAACTAAAAAGACAGGTATTGTGTGTCCTTAATGAGGAGCAAATAAAACACACTCGGGTATATGATTTCCCTTTTCATTAGTAGTGCTTCTCTGCAATCTGGCATGTATTAAAAAACAGAAAACAAATGGTTGATAGCACTTTATGCCTTGGGCTAATTTGTTTAAATTTGAAATATTGTGCTGAACTAAAAATAAAACATATGCTCTGTGCGTATGTTATGCAGGAGTGAAATATTTTATACATGAAGTATTGCAGATAGATATTCTTCTCATAAGTAAATTAAGATGTTTTAAAGAATGTATATCTGATTTCTTTCTAGGGATATGCAGGCTAAGCAAATGGGCCTTGCTTCAATGCTCTTTTAAAAGCAGACTAATGGAGAACCTTGAATCAAATATTTGATAGAAACTTCTGACACTTCATGAGATATGTCATTACAGCTTTTAAGTTTATTCTCTTATTACCATGTCCTGGAAAAAATACCAATGTACTGGCAAATGTTAAATATGTATACAAATATATATATTAGTCTAATCTGACTCCTAGCAGAAAACAGAGCTCATTACATATTTATAAAGCACTGCATCCATTCCTCCAGCATCCCAGCAAGGCAGTTGATTTGTTATTTTGCAGAAAGGGAAAACTGAGAGACCAAGAAGTTAGGAGGACTTGCTTGAAGTCATGGAGTGGGTAAAACAAAAGAAGCAGAAAGTAAACAGAAAAAACCCCTGACTGCTTACTGTCCACAGCAAATGAATAACTCTCTCCAGTGCTATTATTGATTGATAATAGAGGGTCTTATATTTTCTTACCTCCAATAGGGTTCCCTCATTGTCTAGTAATGTTTTGCTGCTTAATTAGCTCAACAGTAATCAGAGGCAGGAACCCATTCCTCAGCCTATAGATCCTTCTGTGTTTAAATTGAAATAAGGAAGAATCATTCAAATGAGAGAGAACCAAAAATCAAGATTTCTCTCATCAGGAAAATAAACACTGTAGGAGGCAATTACTGAGAAACACATGGGCCATATATGGCTGTAGGCTTCAGCTGTAGGGTTGATTTTCCTTGTGCAGACATAAAAAATTATACCTAAAAGAAATGTGAATTAAGGAAGCCAAAATAAACTGATAATTTCACAGAATGATTCACATTCCACAAGATTTTCTGAACCTTGCAGTGTCAGATCAATGTTCTCAGTGTGCCTGGATGCTTTACTCTCTGAATGGATCCTTGGCTACTTTATTGAACTCTGATATCCTGCTAAATAATTTATACTCCCACAATGCATCCACTGTTTTATTTGGCCTGTAGGCCTGTGGGACTCGTTCCTTTTCCAAAATCATAAGTTTTGGCACCATGTACAAATTATGGAGCCCAGCCAAGGTTCTAAACAGAGAGCAACTAAAATTACAGTTTTGGAGAACTTGTCAATAAGATCTAATCCCATTGCTTGATTCTTCATTGCCCGGTGACTCCAGCCTATATTTAAATGCAAAACCCAAAAGTTTCAAAGTGGCTTAAGTACAGTTTTCACCGTCAGCCAGTCTTTAAACCTTGGCCTGTGCACGGCTGTCTCTGCCATCAGCTGCATCCACCTTGTACCTGGCAGAATGTCCCTGGCAGCATTTTGAGCTCCAGGCTATGACCCAGCAGCAGGCATCTGTTCCTCTAGGCAGACTTAATTCAGCTAAAGCCCTGGCTGCCTACTGCTGTGTCTGTTCCTGAGGCAAGCA
>NW_009731073.1:0-19277 GCF_000703405.1 Apaloderma vittatum
TATATATATATGATGTTTCCTATTTCTTTGATGGAGGGCTCCAAGAGAAAGACAGCACTATTGGCAGCTGTATACAAAATGACCTCATGTAATGGCAAATCTATTAGCACAGTAAAATCACAACTTTTCCCTAAGTATATCTATGACATCTCTTTCACACAAACTAAGAAACTACAAGCTTACACATTTATGCATAAATTGCATTACATGAGAAAGAAAAAAAAGATAGACTCCCTTATGAACATTCACACCAAGCAAAAATCCTCCTTAACAGATTATATGAATGCTGACTGACTCATGGTTCTGCACACTCAACCGGGAAGTTCCCACCCCTCCCTCTTCTACAGTACCAGCTGTTTAAGTTGAACAATACCCAATGTTTTCTGTAGTTCTGAAAAAGAACAATGTTCAAAGTAGCAAGATTGAAACATCATATTTAATAACTGTAATATTACAAAATATACCTGCTTAGACATCAACAAAACTTTCAGATGTAACGATATGCCTTTCCAAAGCAAGCTACTTTGCATAACCAAAGAAACCTGAGTATTTTGCAGATATAATAGTAAAAATACAGACTGACACATTTGGCAAGTAAGTAAATCAAATATGACTTATATAAATTTATTCAATTTATCAATATTTTAGTCATTAGTACTCATTTCCTGTCAAGTACAATAATAATGTCAATGTTAATATTCAGATCAGAACCAACTATCCTTGTCCTTTACTGGCTACTGGAAAATGCATACTAAGGAAAATTATTATAAAAGTATGTGACTTTCAGCTCTCTGTTGAACTGAATAGAGAACAATCTACAAATGAAAGACATATAAGCTAACATTCCCTCACCTGTAAAGTAAACCCTCAAATGATTTCTAATACAGATAGCAAGTTCAACCAAGTTACAAACTTGGACAAATTTCAATCCGTTTTGTGTAATACGCTATACACAGCTATGCACTATGACACACTGTAGTATAGCACCTGAAAGACATTACATATTTGACTTATACTCTAGTATTAAATGATCTCCCTTCCAGCCTAGGCCATTCTATGATTCTGTGATTTAAATCAAAGCCAACTGGGTTAGTCAAGCAACTACTAGATAAAATACCGAAATGGACCCTGGAACAAAGTAGAACTGATTTTTGTCATACAAGCATATATTCTCATTACTTCTGTACTCTGTTCTTCCACTTCAGGAATATATCACGTTTCTTTCACCAGTGACAAGGTAGCCTTTAAAATCATGGCTTGGGCATTCTCCAAGAGGTGTGAATATGTGTGCTCCTGAATTAAAACTGAGCCTTAAAACTTTCACTTTCTAGGAATTTGTTCTAACTGGTACCTCAGCAGCTCCAACACTCTTTTTCACTGGTTCACCGCATGAGGACAGAGCACAAGGCAGTGAGCACCACCATGATTTGCTGGCTCCTTGCTCTTAGGAGCTAGCAGCTCTAAGGATGTGAAAGGGAACTAAAGACGTCGTTACACCATTATTAATACCGCTAGTGCCTCCTTGCCGCACTGGAAGCCCAACAAAGACAGCAGAAATAAGAGAGCAGCAGTATGTGATGAGGGAAAGCAAAGAGGCAGCACGAAAAGACTAGGGGGATTGAAAAGGCAGTTAGGCAGTAGGCACGGAGAGATTTAAAAACAAAAAACAAAAAAAGAAGAAAAAGAGCGACCAGAGATAAGGCAGTTTTAAGTAGTAGTTCCACCAAAACAGATTGGCAACTGCTGAACTTGGCAATCATGTAAGACCCAGCTGGAGCCACCACCAGACATCTGCCCCTGCATTCTGAAAGCAAAGCACAGCATAGTCTTCCATGGGCTATGGAACAACAAAATATGTCCCAGCCCTGCAGTAATCCATAGCTGTCCAAAATTACTAATCCAAATTTACACAGCCACATGCAATAATGCAATATTTCACCAAAACTCTAGCTGGAAGGAGGACAACCATACTAGTGTGGCATTGCCACCATGCTAGCAAGTGCCTGAGCTCAACTGGCCTGCACCAATGCTTTCAGTACCAGAAGTCACCTACAACTTAAGGGTCTGCTTACCTGTGCTGCTGTAAGCCTCCTGCCAAAGGTTCTCCAGGCGGTCAAGGTAATTCTTCTATGGTAGATGGTAGGCACTTAAGTTCTGCAGCAAAACAGGATTTCAAGTGTGTATCTTTTGTTTGTTTCTTCCCAACTACTCCTGAGGCTATCCACGCCATAATACTGGCTACTGCAAATTTCTTTCCTGAGCATCCATGCAGAATGGGAAAACATGCTGGGAACTTCAAGAAAGAAGCCAAGCTCCTGAAGCATTTGTAAATCTGGGCCTTCATGTCAGGAAGTTCCATGGAAACTGTCATGTGCCAGAAGCTTATCTGAAATATAGATTTTAGTGAAAAAAACCAGAGAGTATGATTCATTCCCTGTGCATGCTGATGACAGAATGTCAGTGTTCCTTAATGTATTATATTAGAAAGAATTCCAGTCTGAAGCACACACATTAACAGATAGATGAGCTTAAAAACAACCTTGAAAAATAATCACAAGTTTCATTTTTCTTCTGTTGTCTGATCACTAAAAAGCATCTTTAAAAATTTATCTTATATTGCTTAGATGAAGAAAACATGCCTTCAGTGATATTTGATTGCTCCTTCGTAGATAATTTTTTGTTCGAACAAAATAACCCAAATTTACTTTTCAGTCCTCTGCTGCCATCTCTTGGCAAAGAGAAGACAGCAAAAAGTAGCAATTTGTTGACAAAATGATAAAAGCTGAAATGAAATGCTTGATTATATTACATAAAATGCATAATTATATGTGATTACAGTTGCATAATTGGGTCCACTGTATTTTTCCTCTTGCTACAACCTTAGAGTACAAAAAGGATGAGATACATGATGAAAGTTAACATTCCCCAAATTCCCAAACCTTGTAAGGCTTAAGGAGATTTTTCTCAATACAGGAGAAAAAAAGTAGCTAAAAGGAAGGGTCTCGTTTTCAAAAGAGTGAACATATAGACAATATTTTTTTCTTATATCTACTAAAGCTTCATGGCAAGCCTTTATTTATTCCAGTGGAAGCTAGTCACTGCACCTACCTGCTTTTCAAATTACATTTCTGTAAACCTAGACATTAGGCTTCAAAGTGCAAAGCCTAGCTGAACTCTAGATAGGTAGTCTAGCAGGTGAATTTTTATCATCATTATCACTACTATTACGCTGAACTTGACAGAAACATAGTTTTTTCCATCTTTCTTCTCATGAATTCTGGATTAAACCTACAAGTACCTAAATGTTTACAAGAAGTCTGGTGACATAGTTACAAACTCTACATAGCAACAAGACTGTAAGAGAGCTTTAAAGAGGATTCAGGAGCTGGTGAGAAGAGTAATGCCTGTGCAGCGGTTGTGATCTGTACGACCAGCAGACAGACCCATGGCACAAGCTCCCATTAGCTCCTCGACCTCAAGCCTATGCAGTAACTATTAATGACATACAGACTATTAATGACAATACAGTCAAAAAAATGATGCAAGAATAGGTTCTCATCCTATTTTGGTATAGAATATAAATGTCTGTATTTGGATTCCACAGATGAACTCTAGATTGAGCCCAGAGAAACAGCAGGAAACAGTTAATATTGATGCTTAACCTCCGAAAAATGGTCCCACACTTTGGTGTTATTTTTTAAGTTTCTGACTAATCAAAAAGAATGAACATTTTAAGTTAATCAAATGACCCAAATTACAAATCTTTAAACTATTAGGAATCAAGGTAGGTGCCTTTCAAGTGCTAGTATTTCAGAATTAGACAATTTCTAAGGCACAGTTTGATGGCTACATTAAGCATAAAATGAAATAGACAAAGAATTGGGTCAATCAGTTCAATTAGAATAATTTGCTTAGTAAGTTTTTTACTGTAACCTCAAGTGAGGGTTGTATTGAGATCAAGATTTTGCATAGGCAGCAAGTCCTTTCGTTCTCTAAAATACTATCCGTTAGATTCAGAATAAAGCAAAACCCAGACCTCCGTCATCAGTAAAAAACCTATGTAATTTGGTTTAGTTTTTAACTTCAAAAGAACCAATTCCTCTGAGACCACAAAAAAAAAAAAATAGAAGAAGAAGAGGTCTCCAAGTAGATATCCTAGTCAGTATTAGTACTGAAGTCTGTAAATATAAAGCATATCCAAGTTGGAAGGAATTTCAGTACCAACTCTTCTATGTAACCAAACAAAAAACCTTGACCCAGTCACTGATGTCCCAGTCTTGCAAAACAGAACAAGTTTCCAGACAACATATTCATTTGATTTGGTATAGCCTACTTTAGTCAATGTCAGCTAATTATGCATCATCACAATATATTTACAGTTAAGTTAAATCTAACAAAAATATTCTGGAATAATAGTAATTCTGTCACAGGTAGGCTTCTCTTTATGAGAAATTCACCATCAAAGGAACACATGCAATAATCCATTACAGTTCACAAGGTGTCTTCCCATATGAAAAATCCAACTACATGTTCATATCATATATATTAAAAATGTACATAAAATAATACTGTAGTTTTTAATTAGTATTTTAAACTAAAAAGGCAAAGTGATAAAATTTGCTAACAATGTTTCAGGTAGAAAATTTTGTTTTTTGGAAGGCAGAGGCTGAATCAGTCACTACAGTGCCATGAACTATTTGCAGGCCAAGTTACCAATGAAATTCAGAACACCTTCTGACTTCCACAAACCATATTTTCCAGATATTTCCCAGTGAGTAACACAAAAGAAGATTAATCATAAATATTTCAAAAGAGTAACTACCATGATTCTATTTTAAAATCAAAGTCCTATTTTTAAGAAAACACCTCTAAGAAACATAAAATTTAGGCTGGTTTTATCCTGAACTTCACTTGTATTTCATTCTGTTCATTTTCCAGCTAGAATACTTAGAAACCAAGATTCTAGTATTCTTTTAACTGACACCAGATGGCACTGCAAAAGACGAACTAAGTACTGAGGCCTCAATACCTTCTGCTTTGAAATGAAGTTTCGAGCCATGCATACAACTGCCTTTTGAAAGCACGGGACACACCATATTCAGGTTTAATTTGCACACAGGAGCTGCAAACAAACTTGACAAAGCAAGCTGGTAAGCTGAAATCAAAGCTACATTTGTGGGAAACCCCCAAGAACCAAAAAGGCATCTTCATATCCCGAAGATGCCCATCCCAAATCTGATTGTTGAATTCTATTCCAGAAAAGGTAACTTCTATTTATTTTACATTTAACTTATTTATAACTAGCTATTGTGTCCTGGAAACTTCTCCCAGAAAAACCTGAAGATTTTTTTTAAAAGTGTGCAAGTAAATTAAATCATCGCTTACAGTGTTTATCTGAACTATGAATATCTGTCAGAAGTGACACCTCCTGTTTTAGGAGATTTACTCTCTAAGACTATGTTCACTTCCAGTTTTCACTTTATTGCCTAAATAAACCACCTGCATGCCAGGAAAAGAGCTAAAAGAAATAATTGGATTATCATATTTGCTCACACACCGTTATTTGCCAGGTCTGTGTAAACTGTTAACACAAACAGAAAGATATTTTAAAAAATCAGACAATTTCCTTTGAAGAAAAACAGAACAAAACAGACTTCCGCTGAAGAACAGCAAAGGTATTGGTATCTGTACACCACTCACACATGGCCTTACCTTGACTAATATGCTATAAGCATAAAGTAGTTACAGTATATTTGTATAATTGTATAATTTATATAAGTATATTTATATAAGCATAAAATGCTTATAGCATAATGATTATTGCCATTATCACCACTACTGCCATCAGAGGAAAGATCAATCCAAGGCCAGTATCTCTGGGGGACTTTACTATACATTACCAAATAAAAATTTTGAATGTAAACCAACAGTGCTGGAGTATGACAGAACCTGGAGAAAGCTGACTTGCTTTGGAGGAGCTGAAAGGCAGTCTTTGTACACAGAGGAGCAACAGTCAATGCTTACAGGATACACACGGATAAGGTCACGTGGCCTCTAAGGATTAGACCGAAGGATTTCTGTCCTCATTTCGTGTCTTAAAATGGTGCACTACAAGAAACACAGAAAAATACTTTGTGGTGTAGAAATACACGAGCATTTCTCTGACTGTCTTCACCATCTTTTAACTCTTTCTGATGCACTGCAAAGCCCAGCTGTTGTAATGGGTCTGAATGATGATGTGAGCTACATGACCCCAGCCAGCTACTGCTCAGTGTAACTCCTGCAAGTTGCGTAAGTTGGTAATTTTATTTAAGACTACTTAAAGGTATAACTATTATGCCTCTTATAGGCACAAGTAAGCCTTTACTAATGTTTTCATTATATGTTGATATATAACCTGTCACTGGACTTTTTTTTTTCCCCTGCATAGGGCCAATGACAAGTTTTATCCTTAATACATTCAGCAATCTGCTTTAAAGACAAGACTGCATTACTGTCCACAATGAATGCCCAGTTTGTACAATGGAACTCAAGTAAAACTGCGGCTCATGACTGTACAGCAGTAATAGTTTAAAAGTATGCATCTTAACAACCCCTTCACTTCTCATTAATTCAGATGCTGCTCTCTCAAAGTACTGTCTTAACATTACAATATTCACCAGAAAACTAATTCTCTTAAATGCCTCAAATTTTTTATTCAACCATTCTACCACACAGAGAACACAACTGCAAGAAGACTAGGACTGACTGCGTAAGATACATTCGGTTGCAGGTTTAAAATGTAAAGTTTCCCATTAGGTGGCATTATCCTCTCTAAACTTATAGAGCTATATTATTATGCAAAAAATCAGAATTAGTAGCATGGGGAAACTTTTTGATTCTGTGTCTTCAGGATGACTATAGACGCTATTGACCATTTCTGAAATGAATGTATTCTTTGTCTGATATAAAGGGATTTAAGAAGCCAGAGCTGTCCATGAGATATATTTATGACACTCATTCATGCAATTGCATAAAGTATGTTTTAAACATTAGTCAAAGATGATTAACAGATTTTATGAGCTATAAGCAATTTGGTTTAGCCATGAAATGGTTGAATGAAAACAGTTTGTAAATCGAAATATTTTGTTCCAGATGGTGGTGAGCGGGATGGAATCAAACCCCTTATAATGATGGACAAAAAAAGGACAGGGCAAGGAAAAAAAAAAAACCAAACAAAACCCACCACCACACGAGAAAAACGACTCAGGCATAAAAAAATGTTATCCTACCTAGCCCTGAAATATTTAATTAAAATGATGAGCAGCTAATACAATGACCACAGAGAAAAGATGACAATAAAATGTGCCACTGGCCTAATGATGAAGTGTATGAAAAAAACAATTACTCTTTATCCCAATTAGGCCCATTACTATCACATCAGTCCACTATGCCCTACAGTCTACTGGAAAACAAAAAAATAAAGAATCACAGGGACAGCTTCAAAGCTCTGTGATCATACAAAAATGCTAGGGAAGAAAGAAAGGACCATGGATGAATTCAACGAGTTTTGAAAGAAAACAGTGATTATGCCCTATAGTCTACTGGAAAACAAAAAAATAATCACAGGGACAGCTTCAAAGCTCTGTGATCATACAAAAATGCTAGGGAAGAAAGAAAGGACCATGGATGAATTCAACGAGTTTTGAAAGAAAACAGTGATACTGAAGGAAATCGTAACACTATATGTTGACTACTTCCTAATCGTAAGAAATTCTAGACCAGATGCTTTTCTCCTATAAACTGTTTTTTTCTTTACTTAACAAAAGGTTAAGACATATTTTGATAGTCAGGCATGTGTTCTTGAAGTAACTGAACATGTCGCAGCATTACAGCACTATTAGTTCTCATTTAAATGGAAAAAAAAAGAGAAAAAAGTAACTCAAATAAAAGAGATACTATATTTCTGATAGATAATACATTATATTAAGTAGAAAAGAATAAATGACAAACATTAATCCCTTCTTTTAACATTGATTGCAGGCAGAATATTCATTGGTATAACTGTAACAGTTACTTAAAGCAAGGGAAAAATAAAATACCATATTTTTTACCAAACTTAACTCCACTGAATATAAAAGCTTCCATGATTTTATGGGCTTCAACAATCTCCTGGAACATTTAGACAAAAAGATGCTTTGCATAGCATCTTTGTAATGCTTCAAGAAATGCATGATAATCAGAAATGCATCCCAAATATTGTCCTTCTACCAAGTCTTTCAGCAGTCATTCTTTAGCACATATTTATGGGACCAAAAATCCAATTTTAACCATGGAAGAATAACCCTGTTTAAGTAACAGCATTTCCTTGAACTCCTTGTCCAAAAGGTAATTCTAAAATAAAAAATAATTTCAATAAAAATCTCCATTGTCTGACAAATTGGAGGTTTGTAGGATGTTCAAAATAATATGCATATACTTTACTATTATGTAACAAAAAAAAAAAAAGGTGAACAAAGAGAATTATTCTGTAACCACCAGAGAAAAATTTGTACATGAAAGTGAAGCATTTCAGTAGAAAAACACCTTTTAATGTTTTGTTTCTTCTGGTCAGTATGAGTTACATCAGGAGATGCCAGATTGTCTACCTTATAAAAATACATCCATTTACTGCATATCTGCCTCTTCACAACATTTCTGTCATTAGGGATGATAACCACAATCCTTCCTCTTTGATGCCTCGAGGAACAAAAAGAAAAAAACACCAAGAAAAACGTACCTACTTCATTTGGTCCAGCACGACAGGTAAAACCTGAGAAGTGCAAAGGAAAAGCACAAGAGCTCAACCAGCCTGAATTCCCTAGAAAAGACAAAAGAAGTACGTACACACTGTGCCAAACCAAAGTCCTGTTTAATCCTGTTGCGCAGTGTTTATGTAACATAAAACAAGTCCCACTGCTCCCAAATTCAACTATGGGTATTCGGCTGATTCACGGCCTTATAAGAAAACATTAAATAAAATAAAAGCATTGCTGGTGCTTACTTGAAAGCAACTGTTTTGAGTTCCTGTAAAAAGTACGTGCCAGCTGTAAATCTATTTGGAGAACTCGTCGCTGTTGGTGAATGATGGTGCAAGGTGCGTGTGGCAGATGGCAATCGGGAGGCCTTGTCACAAGTCAGCGAACCAGTCTGTTAGCTTCCCAAAACTCCAAACAATGCAGGTGGCAAAAGCTCCCCATTTCTAAAATCTGCTCTGGCAGCCTTTTCCCCTGTCAGCAAAGCTACTTGCGAATGCTTCTCACCCGGTAATGTACTTGCGAAACCAATCTGTTGAACTGGAAAACCAGACTGGTCTATTAGTCAACAGGAGAGGCTGGAGTTCATACACAGTCAAAAAAGTTGGAATTGCACACTGAGCTTAAAACACTTATTTTCTGAAGCATACATAGAAACAAGTTAATTCTGGACATGCCACGCTATGAAATACAGCTGACGAACAGTGGAACTATAAAAAGTGAAGTCCTATTAACTCCCAGGTCATTGGTTTTTGGAATAGTGGACTTAAGAAATACAGAAGCAAATTAGAATGTCTAGAGTGGCATTTAGCCCACCCCCAACAAATTTCAAAGGATTGATCTCCCTAATTTGATTTGCTTAATTTGTGCCAGCAGAATGTGTAAAAGCCCTAGGAGTTGAAATTATATATAATGATATAGTAAGATATGATGGTGCAGAAAAGGCTTCAGTTAATCCCAATTGTGTGATAAATAGAATAGTCACGTGCTGCTACGAAGCAAATGCCCCTTTCAACCATAGAAAGGCACTTATGGCTTGAAAATTAGTTCCATGGTAACAGCAAATTATGACTGAGCAGCAAATACACGCTTTTGATTCCTGACGCACAAAACAGTTAATGACAAACAGAGCAATGTGACTTACATGTCTCACCTTTCTTTGCAGAAGCTTACCAAGTGCCAAATATTTGTCCTTATTTCTTCATTCGAAGTATTTCCTGCACCAGTTCAGCAGCACTGGCGAGAACAGTCATTTGGTAGAACTGGCAACAACCAGAAGGAGGTAATTTTACTGGCACTTTCTCTGACGAGAAAAAAAAAAAAAATCTTTCAGATAAAAGAGCATGCACAAATCTGAGAACAGTCATTTGATGGAACTGGAAACAACCAGAAGGAGGGAATTTTACTGGCACTTTCTCTGAAGAGAAAAAAAATAAATCTTTCAGATAAAAGAGCATGCACAAATCTCTTCATCAACCTCTTTTCACTTGTTTAATATTCTTATAAATGGTGGCAATGTTTTCTTACACTAAAATACAAGTTATTTACGTACATAATGCATAAACGTACATGTTTATGCACCCACACAGTTCTAGACTTCTATTAAAAATGAAAAGTAACAATAAATGTTTATACAGACACACAATTCTAGACTTCTATTAAAAATGAAAAGTAACAATTGCACAGGTGTAAAACACGTTTTGCGGAGTTAGCCTTGTCTTTCGATTCTCATGGAAGTTTGACAAAAGAGTTGCCCTGAAATCACAGGAATTGCCACAGAACTAAAGGATTACATTCAAACAGCAGGTGTAAAAAACGTTTTGCAGAGTTAGCCTTGTCTTTTGATTCTCATGGCAGTTTGACAAGAGTTGTCCTGAAATCACAGGAGTTGCCACAGAACTAAAGGATTACATTCAAACAGGCTACAGTGCCCGAGGCAGACTAAAAACCACTTTTCAACTTGCAAACACCAACGCTTTACTTCCAGCCTTACCCATCTCTGAGAGCTCTGGAAGCAAGTAGTAAATGGAAACTTTACTGTTCTTGCAAATTCATTGCACTTGCACTTCTATATATAACACAGAAATTTAGGAGCTACAATTTAGGCCCTGTTACTCGGGAGATACATGCTCATAGCCTTCCCCCTTTTAACAAAGATGCTGGAATCTTATTTTACTCATTTAATAATTTCTTCGGGACAGCACCTGTCTGAGAGAAAACAGGTGAATCCTTTGGAGTTATCAGAAGGCAGACAAAGGATCAAGAGAAGAGACGGCATCGACAAGCTCAAGAATGAGGACAGATAGCAATTCCGTATGGTTTTCGAAGTCATAGTTTGTACTGTGCTAGAGAGAAGACTGTGAGCCTAGTTTATTTTAAAATATGCAAAGAGTGGAAAGTAAATAAGAGGGGGCAGGCAGACATTGATTGCAGATAGCACTTTCCTGGATTTTGAGATTACCAGGATGTGCCGGTAGTGTCTAATGGGAGACTGCAAGCAGAAAGAAGGCAGGAGAATGACAATCTACAAACAACAGGATTAAAGTGCTCTATGCAGCTAGGACTATAAAATATTTGAATAATCCTTCCAAAGTTGTAATGGAGAAAGAAGTAATTAGATTTCTCAGAGAATCAGAACGCCTGGAAATACTATCACTTTCAAAAATGCTATTAAACTTAACGACCACACAGGTTTCTAGGGGAAGGGGGAGAGGGTTATGCATTTTTTTTAATTATCTCACAATACAATTCTCCTAAAAAAAGAAAAGAAAAAAGACATCAAAAGTTGATTTTATTTTGTTGTCAACTGCAAGTATATGGCTAAACTTCCTAGACACTCTGCTGAAACCAGTTATTTACAATCCATGAATGCCTTCAGGCCCTACCGAGCCAGGCGTAACATCCACTGAGAACCAGGCTCTGTTCCAAGGAGAACAGATCAAAAGTGGGAGAGAGAAAGCTCAACAGGTCAGTAACAAGAAGTAGAAACAGAGATTTAATCTTAGCTGACTGCTTGGGGTAAAGCTCAATGAAATAATAGAAGAATCATAACAGGTTGCACTGGAATTAAATTTTTGGCTCATTATAAACTTCAGCTCTGTCCTTGTGAGCAGATTCAATTCTTTCATCCAGGGAATCGAATATGAAAAAAAAAAATGGTTATGTTGCTCCTGCATCAGTTTTGCGAAGGGTCTGACAAGGACCAGAGTCAGGGCAAGGGTGAGTCAGAAATGCCAGCAGCACACACAAATGAGGAGTGACAGCGAGAAAGGCAGATCAGGATAGTTATAACTCTGTCTTATTCCTGGTGGGGAGTTGTTAGATCAACTAAAAATTTTTTACATGGCTTTAACCTCAGCGAAGAGTACATTTAACTACATGCAGGATCAAGAACTAAGAGTTGTTCAGGAATCTGAGCCATATCTTTTCCTCCACATCTCTTTTTGCTAAGTCCAAGGGCAGGCTGTACTGCAGTTTGTCGTCACTGTGCTCCTCCCGAAATAAACCTCAGACTGCCTAGTTGTTATGCTCAACTAAATACAGCACTAAAAATACCAGGTTTTGTGGGGGCTTTTGTCCCTTTTTGCATCTTCTTTGTGAATGCTAATTATTATGTGCCAGGAAACATTGCTTTCTACACACTATTTTTATATAGACATATGCTGCTGTTACCATACACAGATCCTACCAATATAAGCTTCCATGTACTCGAAAAGTAGGAAGCACAAGCAGAGTCCCCCTCTCTCACATCATTCCGAGATCACTAAGCCACGGGGACTGTCCCACAGCTCAGCAATGCCTATCAGGCTCAAATGATTCAACTGCATTAGGACACGTAACTTGACATTAACTTGTAAAACTATTTGCGGTGGAAATAAGCTTGCCTAACATCTGCCAGTTTCCTAATTGGTGTTCGAGCTCCCCAGTGCCTTGAGACTTCAAACGCTTGGCTGCCTGGTCACTATATTTTCAGACAGTGGAAGTACGCGCTAAAGAGAATGTGTAATTGAGATGGATAATAAAGGAGAAGACGGGGCAAAAAAGACACGGAGGAAGCAAGAGTGGTCTGCAAACATCATGTTAACTAACATGCCAAACGGAGTTAGTCATGCTGCTGTGCTAGTTCAGTCTGTTCAAGCCTCTGAGTATCTCCAAGGATGGAGATTTAACCAACCTCAGCAACCTGTGCATGAGAAGATATGTCTTGTCATTTAGTTATTGTTTACTACTACTGCCAGTCTTAGCATCAGAACGCTAAGCAAACAGGAACCATGTCCCATCCAGGATTTGGAAGAGTACCTGGTAGTAAGAAATAAGCTTATCCTGTTGTTACATGCTTCTGTAGGCATCTACTGTTGATCACTGCTGTAGAACAGATACTAAAAGCACAGACCTTTCAGCTAATTCACCACAGAGACTCTTAAGTTTTCAGCATATACACAAACAGTGCTAAATATTTGAGTTCTGTTCTGTTCTTGCTGAAATTTTAAGCAATAATTCAGGTTTTAGATGTTATTTTGCTAATAAATTCCTTCTAAACATAAAAATCTCTCAGAAAAACAACAAATATCAGTACTGTGTAACGGCTGGGATGGCTGTTTTTAGAACTGTAAAATGGGATCAGGATCAGAATTTATGTTTACTGTACACTAAAGAAATGACTGAGGTATATATAAATCCAAGTATTTCAGTCCTCAAGTATTTCAGTGATCCACACCTGAAAGAGTGACTAAATATAGACTACATTTAATTAAGAGCACAGTAAGAACTTTTAAAATAGTTCAGTTAACATTTTTATGATTTTTTTTTAAAAAGAATGCTAGGGATAAGAAGCACCAGCAACAAAAAATACATCTGGAACTTATTTCCTAGGTCATTGCTACAACAGGTTTTGCCACCCCTTCTGTTCTCTGATTCCCCAGTCTTGTGGCAGGGATCTATTTCCTTACTTGCTCCAGAAGTTTTGCCACAGTAACAACACCTGCTCGTGTCTCAGCCCAATGCAGAAGTAAAATACAACAGTGGCGCACATCCAGCAGGTTATATGTTGCCCTACAAATTGCTACAGACAGTAAATCCACTTTCTGCTGCGTAGCAGTGTTGCACAAGCTGCTGTCTCTCAGCAGAGCTCTGCTGAATCAAAACAAACGTAGGAAAACATAATCTTACACCCTGACAAAAAAAAACAACTGGGAAAGAAACAATGACTAGAATTTTCTCTAAAATAAACACTCCTGATGTTTTCTTTCTGTTCTCCATTTTCTGTTATTTCTAGACTGCTCTATTGGCATGACATAGTGTCAAAATAAGATTCTAAAAAAAAATCTAACAAAAAAAAATCCCAAATCTCCACAAAACTGTTAAATTATCAAAAGCAATCTCTTAGAGTAAGCATTAAGAAAGATCCAAAGGGAAAAATTATGCAAGACTTCTTATATCAAAGTTATGTTGCAGGAAAGATACAAATCACCATCTTTCAGAACACTTTGCTAAGACCAAGATCACCATTCATTACTGAACACCTGATGGTGACACCAAGCTAAAAAGTTATAACATGTATGATAATCGTAGTGCCTCAATACAGTTAAACAAATATTAAATAAAATGATCAAAAAAATATTTTGGAAAATGCAAGATGACAGAAACAGAATTATTATTTATTAGACTTCTAATAAACTGTAATTTGAATGAATCATATTTATATTTCAAATTATTTATGAGTCAGAGGAAAAGCTGGATACAAAAACTGCTCAAAATACTTGTGTCAGTTTGTACAAATGACCACAAGACAAATCAAACAGAAAAATAAGGAAAAGGAGACACTCTGTAACTACAACCCTTATCATTTTTAAGACTACTCAGCAAGAAAATGGTTTGGTTTCAATTTTCTCTATCTCTGAAAAGAAATAGAAATCAAGCCAATTGTTACCACAGAATCATAGAATGGCCTAGGCTGGAAGGGACCTCAGAGATCATTTTAATCCAACCTCCTTGTCATGGGCAGGGACGTCACCTCTCGACAAGATCAGGCAACACATGCGGACTGAAGGAGAATCAAACCCGTGATCTCGGAGTTATCAGCACCCACTGAGCTAACAGTCAATGCATTTTAGAGTCACAGAAATACCACAAGGAGAAAATGTTAATTGATTAAGATGATTCTGCTGCAGAAAGATGGAATGGATCACACCAGCAAGTCAGACAAAAAACACAGTATGAAATGTGAATAGGAAGATAGCTGTCAAAACCAAAAAGGAAAACACTGGAAGGAAAAACTGTAATTTCATTATGGCAAAATTAGTGTAATTTATAATCTCAGTTCACCAGTAGAGATGAAATCAAATTAGAATATTACTTTAAAATCTTAGGAAATTTTTCAGTGAATACACAACGTATGCTCCTAAGCGCTTCAGCATATCATCCAGTTACAGAGGAAAATCTCTTGTAAATACTTCACAGTCTAACAAATTTTTTGTCAAGAATAAAGCTAAAGATTTTTCTCAAAGCAGAAATGAAGTAGTTCTGCTGGTGCAGCTGCACGTACTCACTTAGAGAGTAGAAAACATTTATTTTTCTTTAAAAAAAGCACCCAGTTTTATCAATTTCTAGGGAGGCCTGAAAAAAACCCAAAAAAACAAAAACAAAAAACCAACCAATGAAAAAAATCCCCAGAATCCAATCAATGAAAAAAATTCCAAACACAAAAACTAAAAAACCACCAGAAGTTCAGATTAACACAGTACCTTCGTCTGAGCTGATTACTTTTGTATTAAGTGATCTGCTTCAAAGGTCTGCAGGATGGGTCAAGCTCAACAACAACAAAATCGAAACAGGAGCTTACCTGACTATCATGTTGGATCATTTCTTATAAATATTGCTCAGCAAAACTTTTCACCCACCAGGGCAATACAGTGGTTCCTAGAAAGTCTTTCTCACAATGTATATGCTATCGATTCAAAAGATACAGAATCAGTATCAAATTTTTCATAAAGATGATTCTGATGGGCCCTTTGAAACGAGATGAAGCTTGTTTTACTGTCAGGCAAAAGACTGAAAAATTCCTGGCATAAACCCAAGTTCCATGAATTACATAAACCAACTGCAAATAATGAAAACTAAACCCATAGCCATACTTTTCTAATATTAAATCAAGTAGCTCGAAAGATTTTTATCCTGAACAAATCTGAAGAATAGAATTTTGACTAAACTAGTTTACAAAGCAAAATAAATTACTACTGTTCTATTGCATTGAAAGTCTAGATGTATTAAAAAAGTAGCTAATTAACCCATTTATCACAAATACCAAACAGACCAATGGTTTTTGTAATTATCAAGACAATTCAATTTTTGCTTTAGTGTGCAGGCTTGTTTGCCTAACTCAATTGGAGATCATCAAAATTACTTACAATACACTGTCTACCAAAGCATGACAAAATTAGTCTGCTACAACCAATTAATTGAACTTAATAAAGCTTTTAAATTATTTTTGTTTATTACCATTCCTTTGGGGTTAATGATGTAGTCCTTTTTGGCTAGGAGGAATAATTAATATTTTTTAAAAGAAAATTAGATTTTCACTGTGTTAAAATAGACCAGCAACTCTCCCTAATGGGTAAATAGTAAATTATTCTTCAAAACCAATACTTAAAACATTCATTTATTTCTCTAATAAAATCTGCTGCCTACATACAGTTGTGTGTATATATACAGACAGCTTATAGGCAAGATCACATATTAAGGATGATTGCTGAATTACTTCTCAACAAATATGTACTAATTAAAACTAATATTCATAAATAAATCCCAGTTGTCTTTTTTAATAGAAAGCAATCTGACCATCATTCTGTGAATATAGCTCTGTAAAGTTTCATGCCACACTACTTTATTGTAGTTGATTAGCCACAGTCAGAAATAGCTGATAAGTTAATTGCTTTAATAACAATGTCAATGCAATTAACATTCAGATATTCAAATGAAGTCATGCCATGTTCATCCAGACGAACTAATACTTGGAAATTCTAATGAAATCGTTCATCTTCTTTCTGCTTTCTTAATATGAAAAAACAATGTATTTGTCACTTTGAAAACTTTTTAATTGTTCACTAATGTCAGAAAAAAGCCCTATTCTCTACACTTTAGCATGCACATTTCCACCTGAAGAACTTCTATTTTTAGAATTAGTAGGATGTAAGCATTAAGGAGCTAAGCATGATCCCATTTAGGAGGCAAAGTGTATCACTTCATAGAGACAATGATTACGAATGTCTTCACACCTCATCTAAAATACTTCAACAAGGAGTAAATATTCAAAAAGGGATGTTTCGGAACAACATCATCTTCACTCGATCTCCAACAGCAATTACTAGTGGAGTGGCTCACTCATGTTCAGCTCCATGCCCTCTGAGGAATTTATATTTTGGCAGTCACCAAACACTCTTTAGCCAGGAATTACTTCTGTAACCTTGTAACTTTTTTCTGGATTTCGCAGTAACAAAACATCATCTGCCAACTCAATCTCAAAAAAATCCTGCATGGTAGGAAAAATTCACTGTACTTACTCCATTTTTTTAATTCACTGCTCCATCATGCTTAAACTGCCCTGAAAACTATTAATAGGGCCAACTTCAATTAGAATGACCATAGAAGTTAAAACAAAAACCTTGTTTTTCCCCTAAGACTACATTTTTATTAGAAGCAAGAACTCAATTTTACTCTGGTCAGTCTCTCTGACTATCCAGAATAAAAACATCAGACCTTGATAGCCAGAGTAAGGGTGCCAAAATTACATTTAACTATGGCAATAACGCTCAATGCAGCAATCACTGAAATACCATAATTTTAGATTTCTGATAAAAATATTTTCTATACGGCTCTGATTCTGAACAGCATTTTGTGACCTATACTCCGAGTACACTCATTCACAGCCCGCGCCGCAGATTCCCTTTGTATAGGGACACGTATTCTATACCCAGGCAGCAAGGAGACACTGGGCTCACCAAATGAAAAATAACTTGAGCTTGTGCACACAAGAGCTAGAACCTCCCTGCAGCATTATGTGGCCAGGGCAGGCATGGGGACACGTGCCTCTGTTAAAGAAACCTCAGCTGAAGTTTTCACTGCAGGTCCAACATGGAGAACATTTGGGTTTGAAAGTGGCTTTGAGACAACACTAATACACAGGATAAAGGAAATCTGTACTATATCTTGAGGGTGTGATACACTTCACAGCAGTGGCTGATAAACTGACCAAATATCAACCAGAGCTTGCCTTTGAGAGTGCTCTTCCTTTAAACTTAACCACATTTGGTCAAAAACATGCTATGTATGGCAGTTTTCACAGAGTCCTGTCCAACCCTGGATCCACTGCACTGAACAAGACAACGAGATGCCACAGGGTGACTCAGTATTCCATAAGAGATGATGTTATCAATATAAGAACCGTATCAGAAAGTTCCGTTGAAATTAGCAGCAGAACTACGACCTGATTTTCACTCATAAACTTGGAGAGCTTGAATCCCAGCATTGTGACTTGCTTTTGGTTCCGAATGCTGACGCTGAGTGCCTCATAAAGAACATGGCAAAGCATACCACCTTGCTTACAAGAAGAGAGTCCTCAAATCCAAGAACTTTTGTGTTAATATTCAACCAATGCTGCAATGTTTCTTGCATTGCATAAAAATCACTGGCAAGCATGCTCCAGAGTGCATTCAGCCTGCCTATGAGAACTGACAGGTATGTACTGTAGAAAATTAACATTTCATTGATGGGGAAGGGGAAGCGCGAAGGGAGCGGATGTGACTGTAACACCTCAAAATATAACAATACACTAGAGAAATGGTTTACATTAATTCACAGTGCCAGCCCTGGATATGGATAAATAAGAGCAACATTCGAATTCAGCCAGCTCTAGTGTGGTTTAGTCTTATTTACCAACAGACACCAGAGAAAGCATAAAAGAGACTGATTCTCACCACCATTATATTAGGGACAAGTCAAACAGAGTTTGCTGATTAGAATCTGGTCGACAGCAGATTTTGTCCATTCAGTAAAAAAAACTGCAGAGCTTGGGAGGGTGACTGACACAAAAATAACATTCATCACCTGGAGCCAGTCAGCTATTGTAGTTAAAGTACATAGCAAATTTCTCTGATTTTTCTCCTGTTTTAATATCATACCATCATATGATTCTATATACTTTAATGTAATTTTAGTGGTATTGTTTGTATGCAATAAATATGTAGATATGTATTTACAGCCACATAGCCATTTTCCTGCAATTCTTACACAGCATTTCTACTTCTTTTGTTCCAAAGACACTGTAAAACTGACATATGAGGAAGCAGTCTGCAGTATCTACTGAACAAGCCCCAAATCCAGTATTAGTTATTTTTCAGATTCACACTGAGATGTAGCCTTTCTGGCTGTAATCCACGGTGTCCTGGCATCTCCTGAAACCCCAATGAGTGAAAGAACCTTCATGAAATAAGAAAAAGGAGAATTGAA